>NC_027749.1:43180442-43185486 GCF_000695525.1 Brassica oleracea var. oleracea
CATGAACAATGGCTTGTTCATTCTAAATCGTCGTCTGAATAGATTTTCAGGATATGTGGGAGTGTCACTGAAATAATCGTTCTATAACCGGAGATGACCTTCTTCACGGTTTCGTTCAATAAAAACTCGTTTTTTTCTTGTCCTTGTTTCATCTTATTGATCAAAATATTGATCAAAATATTGATCGAAAGCTTCATCAATTGACTCTTTGAGAGTGTTGAGAAGAAGATGCCATGAGATGATAATATATATATTTTTTTTTTGTGAAAGAAGCGATGGAAAATTTTTGATAAGATGGAAAACTTGGGTAACAAGAGATGGAAGGTTGGGTTACAAGATTGGGTTGGGTTGGGTAACAAGAGATGGAAGGTTGGGTTACAAGATTGAATTTTTCTTATGAAAGATGAGATTGTTGGTTACAAGATAAAATTCGTTTTGAATGAGAATGGAGAGAAGAACATGAGATTATAGTGAACTCGTATTGAATGAGAATGGTGAGAATGCAAACCAATTTATAAGTGTTCTTTACACACTCTTGTGACCTCTAAAGACATCAAAACCATGAAACAAGAATACAAAACAATAAAGACAACAACTCAGTGTACTTTACAAACTCTCGTGACCACCCATGAACTCTTTACAACAACTCTCACCCGTGACCACAACGACAACAAACAACAAACACCAACAACTCTCACCCGTGACCTCTGTCTCCTATGCTCTCATCTCACATGGTCCCATCTCACATGGTCTCACAACGTCAACTCTCAGCCGTGACCTGAAAGACGAAGAAGAACATTTAACCATGAGAAAACAGATCAAACATAACAGATCAAACATAACAAGATTAACCATGAAGAACATTTTACTTAAACAAGCACATTGTACCATGAACATAATACCATAACCACGAACATTTAAAGTACATTAACACCATGCGTTTTCATCTCAAACATAACAAGAGGAACTTCAGACAGAACAAGATACTAATAAAAAGAGAACAGAAGATGAAACTTCAAGAACACATATCAAAGGAACTTAAGACAACAACAACTCATCAACCAGCTTCTTCTTCAGGGCTTCTTCGTACTCGGCAAGGGGATCTTTTTTGGCTATCAGACTTTCCAGTAGCCTCATCTTAGACAAGCGATCTTTCATGGCGAGATCTTGTTGTTTTATTGACCACATGGTGTGAAACTCCTTCATCACATTCTCCTCAGCCACTGTCTTCTTGCCACTGGCCTTGGCGGCTTTAACACCCGGTGGACGCTTCATTTCAGTTGCTTGAGTGCTTGAAGAATCAGCACCATCCTCACACTTTCTTTTCTTGCAGCTTCCTTCGGTTTTAGCAGACACTTGCTCACACCACTTCTGGTCCAACCTCAGCTCTTTCCAAGCATGTTCAAGGAGGAATTTCTTCTTATGGTTGGTGTAGAATATTTGATGTGCTTGTTTCAGCACATCATTCTCATTTTGCCCGCTCGTCTTCTCCCTGCTTGCAGCTTCATAGGCTCCACAGAACTTGCACACGAGATCATTGATCATGTGCCAACATTGCTTGCAATGCCTAGCTTCTCTCTGTTTGCAGCCACCATCTTGATGACTTGCCGCAAAGCAAGCCGCTATTCTTGTCCAGAAATCGTCTGACCGTTGTTCATTGCTCACCACTGTATCTTTACTTGTGTTAAGCCAGGAGCTAATGAGCACAATGTCATCCTTAGGCGTCCACTTCCGCCGTTCTCTACGCTCTGTGCCAGACTCTCCACCATCTTTGGTTCCAAGATTGCCTAGATACGTAGATTGTGATGAAGACAGTGAGACACTTTCGTCATTGTTGCCAAAGAAGATGCTTTGTTGACTATTTAATAGCTCAAAAAATTTAGAGGTCTGCGAAGATGGATAAGAATCCATTTCGGAAGCAATCTCAAGGAAGAGAGAAAGAAAATAACAGAGATGAGAAAGTGGGAAGAGAAGAAAGAGGAGAAGAAAAGATTTCTATGCATTCAAGAAAGAGGAGAAGACAGATTTTTATAGAGAGAACAGATGCTAGAATCGCATTGATCACACCCAACCAAACCGAGAAGACGTTTATCCAACCCATTCATCACACAAGACTTTTCATATCTATCTAACCATAAACATGTATTTATTACCCAAGACAACCATAATCTCATTTCTATCTAACCACCTAAACCTCTATTTATTACCTAACCAAACACTAACCCACGATTCAATTCATTTCAAACAAAGATAACCACCAAAAACAAACGCAACATTAATCACAAACCACCAGAAAGATAAATAATGCTATGCTTTATCCAATTCAACAGAGTAAAGGTTTTATCCAATTCAACAGAGTAAAGGTTTTACCTGTACGAAGAATCTCGGGGGTTTTGTCCGACGAACCTGGATCATGCTTCTTCTTCTTCTATCCATCTCATTCTCCTCAGACATCTCAAGACAAAAACACAGAAAAAAATCAACACAAATCAAAGGATTCAACTTCTTAATTACCGATGACGAAACACAATGAAAGACAAGCATAATTGAAATATTCAAACTTGATTCTACTTCTTCAGATTACGATGAAGGAACACAATCAAAGACATGCATCATGGTTCTTATTATCGATCAAGAAACGCAATGAAAGACAAGCTTAATTGAAATATTCAAACTTGATTCTACTTCTTCAGATTACGATGAAGGAACACAATCAAAGACATGCATCATGCTTCTTTACCTTCCGATTCACCAGCGAAGCAACAGTAATCATTTTTCTTCGTCTCCGACAGCCACCACGACAGAGAGATCTCGCCGTTTTCCTATCCCGACGAGAGCAACAGATAGAGAGGACACCGTCTTCCTGCGTCGATAGGACCCACCCACACACACACCGTTTCGTTGAGGAGATCCACCGAAGAGGAGAAAAATCGCCATATTGTCGAGGAGGAGGAGAGAACACGGGAGAATAAAAGAGAAGAAGGAGAGAGAGGAAACGCAATCAACACCGAAACCTCTCTCCAATTGAGCTGTGACGCGTGGCGACGAAAGGGTGTTTCTTCTGCCTGTTATTTAAGCTACGCATCTTGTATTAATCCCAATTAATCTTTTTTTTTAACTTAATTTCCCTAAGCTACGGTGTTAAGATACACCAATATACATGCTCTAAGATAGTGTCTTTAAGTCTGTTGGTTTTTCTTTAATACTCCCATGTTTTTTAAAAAAAAAATCATTTACAAACTTAGTTTTTTAATGTTTTCTATAAAAACTATATTAGTTGATAATAAAAATTAGAAATTTTAAAAATAATTGATTTTATTGAATTTTTTATTAGTCTAAAATTATTGAAAGTTTGTAATCGTAAAAATGATTCATTTAGGATACATTAAATGTCTTTTTAATATTGTATGTGAAAACATATCTTAAAGGAATGGATGTAGCATTATTTGTTTTGTTTCTTTTGCATATAGTTTAACATTATTTTTATAAGTTGGGACCCTTCAAAAGACATGAAGTCAATGAACTACAACTAAAACTCATTCGAATTAATTATTAGAAACTAGCTTATCGAGGAACCAAACAAAAAAATCACTATCAAATATATGGGGCGTACCATATGGATAGGGGCCTGCCGACGCTGCCGATATCTAACAAAACAGTTGCATGTGTTTTTTTGGCCTTTTGTGTTTTATGCAACAATAAGCTTTGATTTGATGCAATTCAGAAATAACTCAAATATGTCATCTTCCTAAATACTTGTACAGCGCTGTTTTTTTCTTTTGAAAAAAGGGTTACTTCTTTAGCGTTGTTCCTTTTTTTTCTGAAAAATAGCTTTGTTCATATATATGTTTGGTAGTAACCATTCAACGCAAATACATTCGATCAACGGACCAACCTATACATTATCTTTTAATGCATAAAAGCATGATTGGAATGTCTTTCAAATTACTAGTTTACCAAACTCAATCCATTTGAATAACATTTTAGTGGATAAAAAATTAAAGTGTTACGGCACATTATCCTTATAGAGTTGACCAAAAGCAGCAATTTGTTATATAAATAGATAATAACACTTGGATTAAATTTTGATTAAATTTAACAGCTCTAAAAATCACCAACAACGCCTTTGCATTAAATTTTGATGCATTGCGTTCTGCCTCTGACCAATCCTCTTTTAGCTTAGGGTTCTTCTCACCTCCTGTGACTATGGTAGGCTCCTCCCAACCAATCTCCACAGCTGTCCACGCATCTTCATTGATTCCTCGAATCATCTGCTTCATGCGAGCCTTCCAATGACCATACTGGTCCGCATTCAACACGATCGCCTTCTGCACATAAATAATCGTGTCCATCTTCACCTTCAGGATTACACCGATAACTTAGGTGCCCCGCTCTGATACCACTTGTAAGTGCAAAGATGACACCATAATTGATAATGCAGAAGATAACTCAAGAGACAAATCACACAAGCACACCAAAGCTTTATTAGAATCTTCTTACACAATCTATTACAAGATCTGCTTAATCAGCATTACACAGTCTGTTACACCCTAACAACTACTACTAAAAGATCCTAAGCTACCCGCTTATGTCTCTTCTCCGTCAAGTACTTCAGCCACTGCTTCATCACGACCCAGAACACTTCCAAGAGCTTCTCTCTCTCTATAAGATCAGCCTCTGTGTCTCTGTCTCTATACAGACGACTCCATATCTATCTTATAGTTATTCTCCATGTTTCCGAAACCCTAGTCTCCAAGGAAACATGTATGGATCTTCCATAACAATAAGTGCAACTTTCCTTTTCTTGGAATGCACTTATTCCTCTTTCTTTAAGTCATAAACTTGCCGCTCAAGTTTATTCCTCTTTCTATATCTCCAAGATACTCCCTTGCTCTCCAAGTCTACACGACTCTAGCTCAGCATCTTGACTCCACATGGTCTTCGCCACTTAACCCGACGTCTGCTTCAGCAACTACGTCAGCGACTACTTCAGGGCAGACATCTTACATCTTCAATCTCCCCCTTTTAGCTTTGTGTGCCGATC
>NC_027749.1:43185534-43185823 GCF_000695525.1 Brassica oleracea var. oleracea
TTCAGCAACCACGTTGCAACCACGTTCCCCACCTGGAAACTTCCACACCAAATGTGCTTTTCTCCCCCACGAGATGTGCACCACACATGCTTTTCTCCCCCATGAGATATGCATTCTCTGTACCAGAACTTCATCATTCTCCCCCTGCTTGATTGCATACTCAGCTAAAACACAGATTTAGATGTCAAACTTTACAGCCCTACCGTATGTTTCTTCATGTATAATCATGACACAGCCCCTGCTGCAGCGGAATAACAAGTACTGCATCACGATCTGACGCACCTGTCGA
>NC_027749.1:43185946-43186148 GCF_000695525.1 Brassica oleracea var. oleracea
AAGATCATCTCGCACCACTTCCTGACGCACTTCGATCTCCTTCCCCTTTGTGCCACAAACAACCTCGTGTCCTTGCTCCAGACTTGATGCTTCTTGATCAACCTCAAGATCACTCCTGCCAGAGCTGCATCCATCTTCTGATGTCTCATCCTTGATCTCATCAAGTAAGCCACTCTTGGCTAAGGACACCTCTTCAACCCTC
>NC_027749.1:43186280-43186895 GCF_000695525.1 Brassica oleracea var. oleracea
TGTTGCTTCTTGCTTGGCCTGACACAGTTGATGATGCACTGATCAGTCTCCTTCCTTGTACCAGCTGCACAACCATGCTTCAGAACCTCCTGTCTGACCTTCGTGTTGTTGCACTGATGCACTACTTTCGGCTTATTACTCACAGCTGCGCGCTGTAGAACTTCCTGCCTTACTCCCTGTCGTACGTCCCGACGTACTTCCTGACAAGCTCCTTTGGCTCCACTTTTTGATGTGCTCCCATGCACGAAATGTGATAGCCCCTTCTGTTGTACTTCCTTAGTACTCTCAGCTCCTCGATATCCCAGTCCCCAATTCGCCTTGGTTGGTTGACCCATCGAGAGTATCTTATCCAACTCTTTGGATCCACTGTTGAGCATCCTGATCTGTTTGTGATTCTCAGCCAAATCACGTTCTAGCCTCATTGCTCTCTCACGTTCATCAATAGCAACCTCCCTCAGTTTGCTAACCTCCTTCTCCAAAGACTCATAATTCTCATTTACAGCAGCAAGTTCTTCAGCAAGATCTTCATACTGCTCACAGCTCTGCACCAGATCGTGTTGTAACCTCGGATTCTCATTCTTGAGATTCAACCACTTGTTGAGCATCACTTGATAA
>NC_027749.1:43186973-43227744 GCF_000695525.1 Brassica oleracea var. oleracea
TCACCTTTCCATCTTCTTCAGACCCTGAATCATCAGACGACTGCAGTGGAACTCCTTTTCCCTTCTTTGAGTTTGGACATTCACGTCGTGTGTGTCTAAGACCTCCGCACTCAGAACACTTAATTTCTCTTGGCTGTGCTACATGACAGTCAACTCTTATGTGACCAACGCCTCCACACTCATAGCACCTGAGACTTTCTCTCCTTCTGCCATTGCCACGATCACCTCCCTGGTGACCATACTGATTCCTCCCACTAGAAGAATTCATCTTACCAAAATTCATGACCAGCATACCAATGTCATCTTCAATCTTCTGAAACCTATCAGTATTTTTGTCAGCTACAAACGCCACACCCCTTGGTGCACTGCTTGATGTAGAGACTGAACTACTGTCTGTCTCCATCGTTTGTGCCTTCAGCATACCCACAAGCTTGTCAAACTTGAGCTCATCCGTGTTTGTAGTCATCTGCAAAACCGCCTTGCGAATAATCGTGTCCATCTTCACCTTCAGGATTACACCGATAACTTAGGTGTCCCGCTCTGATACCACTTGTAAGTGCAAAGATGACACCACAATTGATAATGCAGAAGATAACTCAAGAGACAAATCACACAAGCACACCAAAGCTTTATTAGAATCTCCTTAAACAATCTATTACGAGATCTGCTTAATCAGCTTTACACAGTCTGTTACACCCTAACAACTGCTACTAAAAGATCCTAAGCTACCTGCTTATGTCTCTTCTCCGTCAAGTACTTCAGCCACTGCTTCAGCACGACCCAGAACACTTCCAAGAGCTTCTCTCTCTTAAGATCAGCCTCTGTGTCTCTGTCTGTATACAGACGACCCCATAGCTATCTTATAGTTATTATCCATGTTCCCGAAACCCTAGTCTCCAAGGCAACATGTATGGACATCTTCCATAACAATAAGTGCAACTTTCCTTTTCATGGAATGCACTTATTCCTCTTTCTTTAAGTCACAAACTTGTTCCTCAAGTTTATTCTTCTTTCCATATATCCAAGATACTCCCTTGCTCTCCAAGTCTACACGACTCCAGCTCAGCATCTTGACTCCACATGGTCTTCACAACTTAACCTGACGTCTGCTTCAGCAACTACGTCAGCGACTACTTCAGGGCAGACATCTTACATCTTCAATCTCTCCCTTTTAGCTTTGTATGCCGATCAAGCACAACACTATTCTGGTTCAACAACCACTTTGCAACCACGTTCCTCACCTGGAAACTTCCACACCAAATGTACTTTTCTCCCCCACAAGATGTGCACCACACCATGCTTTTCTCCCTCATGAGATATGCATTATCTGTACCAGAACTTCACCATTCTCCCCCTGCTTGATTGCATACTAAGCTAAAACACAGATGCTTAGATGTCAAGCCTTACAAACCCATCCGTCTGTTTCTTCATGTATAATCATGACACATCCCCTGCTGCAGCTGAATAACAAGTACTGCATCACGATCTGACGCAAATTTTTTAGTTTCATATGTGGCTTTGATTCTCTAATTCCCACATAAAGTAACTGAGCTTATCTGATGATGGTGGCCGGTCCATATGAGCAGGACTAGTCGGGCTTCGACTTCGACACCCATATTAAACAGAAGTTTATCGGGAACGAATGTTTCCTATCATTTTTCGACAATCCTAATTTCATCGGAGTTTGGGTCTAGAAAATCACAATTTGTTGGAAAATTCTCGGTAAGCTACGATAACATATATTGTCGGAAGTTTTCATCGAAAAATCATCTGAATGTACCGATGACTTTTTGAGTAATCCACCTCTGATTAATTTCGGGCAGCTGAAAATATTTATACAAAAAAACAATTGTTTTAATTAAATTATAACAAATATTAAAAATCTTCATATATTTCATTGCATTAATAAATGTAAAAATTCAATAACAAGAAAAATCAAAAAGAAAGAACGGATTTTATGTTGGCAATAAATTTGATAAAATTGGTGGTGTATGATGCAACGGTAGTGATAAACAGAGTTGTAGTGGTGGTCGTGCAAGGAGTTGCGGTGGCTGGATGCAAAGAAAGATGAGTGGCGGTGCAAGGAGTTGCGGCAGTGGCGGTGCAAGGAGTTGCGGTGGCTGGATGCAAAGAAAGATGTGTGGCAATGCAAGTAGTTGCGGCAGCGGCGATGAAGAAGTTGCGGTAGCAGCGGTGAAGAAGTTGCGGCAGTGGCGGTGCAAGGAGTTGGGGCAGAGGCCATGAAGGAGTTGCGGTAGTGGCGGTGAAAGATGTGTGGCCAATGGTGGTGCAAGGATTTGCAGTAGTTACGGTGGAACCAAGAGTTTCACAGTGGTTCTTTTGCACAAGAAAGTAGATCCAAAAAGAAAAGAGAGAAATATTGGGAAGAAGGAAAAGAAAGATATGAAATTAAAGAGATAATGTTGATAACTCTTCTCCACCATTTATTTGATATATAGACAAAATTAAAGACAATTAATAAAAAATAGTTTTATTCTAAAACACAACCATTTTGTCCATAATATTTTTTCCATTACACGTTTCCGTTTGATCAAATTAAAACAAAAAATTATATATATATATATATATATATTGTCGATTGCAAAACTGTAAATATAGTTAGATTGATAATTCTATTTAATCACTAAACAAAAAAAACTATTTATATGTATGTTTGTTTTTAAGATTGGAGACGATAATTTAATTATTCTAAAGCTCATTGAAAAATAAATTTTGGACAACATAAACAAGTACTGTGAACAAGAAAAATATATCTTATTACATATAATTTTTCTTGGCGTAAAGCTTTCTAAAAGATAAAAAAAATTATTATCATACACATTTATTGCAAATGAAATTCTAAAACATAAACCACAAAATTATACAAAAAAATAATAATTTAGATCATAAATAAAATATATCCCTAGGGCCGTTATTTCTATTATGCCATGTTATTTATTGATTATGGTCAAACTGTTCACATTCATCTTGTTTTATTTTCTCCTTCCTATTTTTTTTGTTTAATGACGCTATGTCTCACTATTCATCTAACTCAGCCTATCGATCCATCTTGTTTTCAGCTGCAAAATTATTACTGACACCTTATTTTACAAAGAAATAAAAATATTATAAAAAGAAATTTAAAAAGTCAGAAAACACTGGACGGGGAAGAACGAGACCCGACCAAAAGGTGAATCCGACACTTTTCCTTTGCTAGTTAACAGTTCTCATCTTCATTTCCACTTTCTCTTCCAAAAAAGACATTTAGAAATAAAATATTTAATAATAGAAAATCATAGAATTTTTAAATTTAAAATCTTTCTGTGTCGCAGACGCAGGCAATAATAGCCCTGTTCGTAACTTAAACGCTGCGATCGAGATGAGCGTCACAAAATTTAACGGAAGCAAGGGAAGAATCAATGAAGGATCCGCTGCTTTTAACCGTTTTTCAGCTGCAGAAGAGAGATAATAGGGACAAAATGAGACGCTGTTATTTTTTGCGTCACCAGCATCACCAGAGCTCTTTGATTATTTGATTGCTGCGTTTTCTATTTTATCACCGCCGAAACCAATAACGCAGAAATTTGTGAAAAAATGCAGTCGCAGGTCTTGATTGCAGCGTTACCCAAACGAACAGGGCTAATATATGTATTCAGAACTCATGATTCATCATTTCTTTTTGAGTTCAAGCTCCGGCGAAAAAAGTAGAACTATATATATATATTAAAAAAAAAATTATTTATCGTTTCGTACTGTTTCTTCGTTAATTCATGGATCTACTGTGTTGCTGCTTCTTCTGATTTGTACACTTTCATTGCATCCATCGTGATGTTCTTATATAGCGTCCGCTTGTGAGCACACGAACCAGTTATGTAATGCCACTGAAAACAGAGAGGAGGGAAGCACTTTGTGTTTTCGAAATGTCTGGCTCGAGAGTATCGGATCTGAGCAAGTTGCATCTCAAGAGAGAGCTGACTCAAATCAAGAAAGCTTCCCGAGTTCTACGCGATCCAGGCACCTCTTCCTCATGGAAATCCCCTCTTAACTCCTCCAGATCCGTCGCCGCGACTGTGCCTGCGGTTGTGGAGCCTCCGGTGTGCAGAAACAATGCTCAAAAAGGGAAGGAGAAGAAAGTGTTCTTACACAACTAGAAAACTCACAAATCCTCCAGCGAGAAAAGCGGCTTAGCTAACAATGAATCTTCATGGACACAACAAGCTAGTCTCAACGACGGTGATGTGAGTGATGCAAGGAAGGGTGGCGATTCGATGACTTTCAGGTGCAGAGACACCAATCTAGCGTCAAAGAGGAGGAAGAAGAGTAAGAGAAACAACATAGTGGCTAGAAGTAGATGTGACTCTGCTGGACTATCAGACGAAACAGAGGATCCAAGGCACATCACTGGTGCATCTCCTTTGCTTTTGAAGCAGCTTAATCGCAAGAACTGGTCACGTTCTTTGATAACCAGTAGGAAAGAGGATTCTTCCTGTGCACATAACAGCCCACCAAGCTCGTTCAACATCTACGCTCTTCCTAATCCAAGCAACGTTGGATCTTGGGATGGTACCACCACAACTTGCGACGGCGATGATGATGTGTTGGGTGATAACTTGGATTCACCAGGGAGACAACAAGGCTGTGGGATTTGGACCAAGAAGGCTACGACGAAAGGTGGGTGCAGAAGCTGTTGCTCTCCTTCCTTGTCTGATACTTTGAGAAGTAGCATTTTATGTGGGAGTGGACCGGTGTATCGTAGACATAATAAACACAAGATTGGTTCAAGAAGTGCTCTAGGTGTTTTGCCTTTGCTCACTTATGGTGGCAGTGATGATGATGAGCTTTATTTAGAGGCTCAGAGTAGATTAGATTGGAGGAGGTGGTCTACTATTTGTAGGAGTCAAGATGGTTCAGATGTTGCAGCGATAGATGGAAGTACACAAAGCTTCAGCCAAAAGTACAGACCGATGTTTTTCGATGAACTGATCGGGCAGAGTATAGTTGTTCAGTCACTAATGAACGCTGTGAAAAGGTGTAGGATCGCTCCTGTGTATCTCTTCCATGGTCCTAGAGGAACTGGGAAGACATCGACCGCAAGGATTTTTTCAGCAGCTTTGAACTGTGTGGCAACTGAAGAGATGAAGCCTTGTGGGTACTGTAAAGAATGCCATGAGTTCATGTCTGGGAAGAGTAAGGACTTTTGTGAAGTTGATGGGGTTAATAAGGTTAGGTACCTTTTGAGAAACCTTCCAAAGAAGTCCTCAACATACAAGGTATTTGTGATAGATGAGTGTCATCTGTTGCCATCTAAGACGTGGCTGTCTTTTCTCAAGTTCCTTGAGAACCCTTTGAAGAAATTTGTCTTCATATTTATAACGACGGATCTTGATAATGTTCCTCGGACCATTCAGTCAAGGTGCCAAAAGTTTCTCTTTGACAAAGTTAAAGATGGAGAGATAGTTGTGAGACTAAAGAAGATTGCTTCAGAGGAGAATCTTGATGTGGAATCTCACGCGTTGGATCTGATTGCTGTGAACGCGGATGGTTCACTTCGAGATGCTGAAACTATGTTGGAGCAGCTGAGTTTGTTGGGAAAACGTATCACCACTGGTCTAGTAAACGAGCTAGTAAGCTTTTTGTAATTCGTCTATATTGAAACCTAATATTACATGTTGTGGTTTCGGCCCCGAGGGGATTACGGGTTTCAGCTCCGAACTTTCTGGCATTCAAAAAAAAGGTAAACCTATAATGTAAAAAATGTGGAACTTGTGTTTGTGCAGGTGGGTGTTGTTTCAGATGAGAAGTTGCTGGAACTTTTGGAATTAGCATTGTCATCTGATACGGCAGAGACAGTGAAGAGGGCTAGAGATTTATTGGACCTTGGAGCTGACCCAATAGTCTTGATGTCTCAACTTGCTAGTCTTATAATGGACATCATTGCTGGTTCATACAAGGTTGTAGACGAAAAGTACAGCGAAGCCTTCCTTGATGGACAAAACTGTGAGTTATAAGCAAAGTATTTGGAATCTTTTATGACTAGAAATTAGCTTATAGTTATGTTCTTGTTTCGTTTTTGTAGTGAGTGAAACAGATATGGAGGGACTAAAACACGCTTTGAAGCTTCTCTCTGAGGCAGAGAAGCAGCTTAGAGTTTCTAATGACCGTTCAACCTGGTTCACAGCGACTTTGCTTCAGCTTGGGTCAATGCCTTCTCCTGGAACCACACGTACAGGATGTAGCAGTAGAAGGCAAAGCTCTAGAGCCACTGATGACGACCCGTCAAGCGTTTCAAGGGAGGTGATGGCTTACAAACAGAGTATAGGAGGGCTTCACTTTAGTAAGTCGGCATCGCCAAAAAGAAGCGGAAAGCATACCCATGAAGCGAGTTCTTTCTCCAGGGTTATCGATAATACATGCTATAAAGCCTCCTCGTCTAGCCAAACTCCAGAGAGAGAAGCCTCCAATGCCTCACATGGCAAATTGGCAATAGTACTGCAAACACCATGATGCTTACTCAAAGAAGTTCAGAGAAACTAAACGAGATATGGAGAAAATGTGTAGAAATATGCCATTCCAGAACATTGAGGCAGCTGCTCTATACTCATGGGAAACTTATATCTATTAGTGAAGTTGAAGGTATAAAAATCCTTAATGTTTCTCTAATTTAAAAGTAATGTTCAATAAATCATTAAGCGGTAATTTGCTTAGCGATTAGACGGGTTATTCAGAGCCTAGGCGAAAACTATGGATTAACGAATTATTGATTTATTTTTATACTTTCTACATTTATATTAGATATTTTTGTTTATGAGTTTAATTATAAAACAGTTTTGATGAATTATAAAAATTAGATATACAAAAAGAAGAAATTCATACGAATTGGATTTTCACTAACATTATTGCTTAATTTAATATATTTCGACCAGTACAGATAATTTTATATCGATTTATATAATGGTTTAAACCGTATTGAGTCATATAAACCGGATTGTAAGAAAATCATTTCGTTTATGACCGATTTTTAGAACATTGTTTAACAGCTTTGCAGTGTTGAAAGGTTGTATATGATTTGCAGGTATTCTAGTTGATTATATAGCGTTTGGAGAAACCGAGATCAAAACAAGAGCTGAAAGGTTTCTAAGCAGTATCACAAACTCGATGGAAATGGTACTAAGGAGAAGCTTAGAGGTCAGGATACTACTCTTGCCTGAAACCGAGCCACTCGTAGTCCCTTACCAAACCGGGAAACCAGATATGACAAACAAAGTTGGAGATCTACATGCTGCACCAGACATTGGAATTGGTAGCAGTGAAGAAGGCAGATCAAAGATCCCAATGCAAAGGATAGAATCAATCATCCGAGAACAAAGATTAGAAACAGCATGGTTACAAACCGCTGATAAAGACACGCCTGGATCACTAACACGGATAAAACCTGAAAGGAATCAGATTCTACCTCAAGAAGACACTTATCGCCAACCTTCTGCTGTTTCTCCTTCCGGATTAAATTCTCACCATTGGGCAGATGAATTAAATAATGACGTTAAGCTTTTGAGAATTGGCGAAAATGGTGAGCTTCAAGAGAATCTAACTGGGAGCTCTCCTCTTTCCCCGAGCTTACTTCATGATTCTAAGTTTGGACACAAGAAAGACAATATGTAAGTCCCTCATTGTCCTTGTTGATTCATGCCTATTGCCTAAGTTGGTTGTGTGTGAACATTTTGGCTTTGGTTGTGTAGAGGAGGATACGAATCAGGAACAAGGAGAGTTGGTTGTAATATGTTACTTTGTTGGAACACAAACAAGACTCGAAGAAGTAGCAAGGTATGTGCTAATCAAATCCAAACTGGTATTTCTTTTTAATATTTTGATTCTGTTTATTTTCTAATTTTTTTCTTTTGCGGATTTGGTTTATCCTAAACAGGGTAAGGGAACTCCTGTTCGTCCCCGAAGAAGTGGGAAGAGAGGGTTCTCTCTGTTTAATGGATGTGCTAAGCCAAGGAAACCAGCAGGTAAATTAAGAAGATGAAACTTTTAGTTTAAAAGTCATGAAAACAAAATTGTTTCACTCAAGCTCTAATTTATCATATGTTCTTCCACTTCTATATAGTTTTCCGTAAATCTATTTGATCAATGATATGTCAAAGGATAGCTTTAGTTAATTCACTGTAAAGTTCCTACCACATTGAGTTTAATAGACTCCATTTTTGTTTTCATTTAATGAAACTTCAGAAATGTTACTATGGAATTTAATAAAATGTCAGAGGGTAATTCAATCTTTAGCAATGGTTTTTAACTTTTTTATGTACTAATGTTTTTATTTGAAACAACAAATCAAATGTTAAAAAACTTACCCTTTTCTCCTTGGTAGCGTAAGGATGTAGATAGTTCCTCCATGGAGCCGAAGGAGTTTATAGTAATTAGGAGAAAAGCGTGTTGTTTAAATGTTTAGTCAATGCGTAATAGTCATATCATGCAGCTAAATAGTGACACTTGGTACGGTAGAGACTGGAAACTTTCAGTCGATTTGTTCTTGTATATTCTATAAAACGTCGACCTGCAAAATTTCACAACAAAAAATAAGGGATAGTTTCGTAGCTAATCTGATAGATCCTTGTTGCTGACGTGGAAGGAACTAGAGAAAAGTGAAGATTTGGATTGGTTTAGAGGCTTTGCAGTTAGAGCTTTGGAGGTAGCTTCGTGAAGAAAGATGCCGAAGTATAAATACCGAGCACAGATGAAGAGAAGAGTTATGCTTTGTTGTTGTTGTAGATTGACGCCATGAGTCATCTTAACCCGATCGCCATGAGATCGGTGACGAAGGTGAAGCTCGCCATGAGAGCCTAGCCGGAGTCAAGCTCAAAGTTGTTCGTTTATCATCTTTGTAATCATGTTTCTATTCAATAAAGGAGTTTGAGATTTGTAAACTCTATCATAATCATTCTCAAATAGTTATTTCTTAAATAATCATTCCCTAAGAGATTGCATGACTCACACTGGAGCGAGGAATACAAGGAAGGATATTGCGTTGTAAAAAAATGATACTTCCACTCAAAATAATAGTATAGATATTATACTGTTTCTTTTCTGGGTCACAAGATCCCAACAATATAAATCAACAAGCTAGGAACACTTTGCAATATAAATTACAAAGATGGTTAAGATGCATAAAGCACTTTGCAATAACAACTCTGATTACTTGCTAGGAACGAGCGCTTCAAACATACTCTAAATCAGCCTGGTTTCCACCTAAGTCAATCTCTCATTCACCTAACCAAGTTGTGAAGGTCTCAGTGGAGCATCCCAATCCCAATAATTTGTTTATCGGTAAGTCTTAAAACTACAATTATAATACATGAAAATATGTTTTCTCTTATCGTGCTTTCCATCATAAATCTTTTGTAATATATTGTGTTCTCACTCTTTGATTTTAGTGTTCAGATTTTACTTTGTTCACGAAGCAGAACATAATTTGTGTACAAGATTCAAATACAGTAAGGCTGACTAAATCAACCCGAACCATAAACGAATTGTCCAGACTGAAACTGAATCGAAAGCCCTTCTGCACACATAGAAACAAAACAGTATTGACAATCTGGAAGATGCTATGAACATTTTCATGTCATAAAGTTGACTAAAAGAAAAAGGAAAAACTAGTAATGATACCTCATGAGTCCATGCTCAAGATTCTCTCAGCAAGCAGTAAATCATCAGGTGTTGTAACCTTCAAAAGAAAAATACAATGTTAGCAACCAAGAGATGTAAAAAATAAAATAAAAAGTTTGATTCTGTCACCATGGTAAAAAGGCTGAAGTTAATGTTATATTTACCTTGATGTTTGTGTAAGATCCTTGAGTGACATAAACAGGATGCTTGAGGTATTCAACAATCGAAACATCATCTGTTACCTCTAGACCTTCTCTGTTTCAGACATGTACACATAACAACAATCAGTCTTGTTTGATTTTTTTAATCACCATCTCATTATTTTCAAGGTTCACAAACCTTTTCACAAGCTCGAATCCTCTCTTCAACAGCTCGGGTTTGATCACCTATAAAGAGAAAGCATACACTGAAGTTGTTCGAAACCATAAATCTAACAAAACATTTCATCTTAAGTGAACCATGAAAATGATTTAAAAAAAAAAAACCTGTGGTGTCTGCATTTCCCAAAGGGTTTTCCTGTCGAGAGTCTTCACCACGAGTGAATCAGCATTGACCTGCATAGAGCAATGAAAAAAGTCTATTACCAATTTTTACGCTTTTGCCAAATAATCTAAAGAGTTTGTACCTCTTTGATTGTAGCTTTAGCAGGAACACCAAGCACGGCTGCTCCAACCGTCCATCCATCTTTAAGTACCTTAAGAAAACAAAACCATGAAACGAAACTCTTAATGTCTTACTACTTAGAGAAGTTTTGCTACTTGGCATAAGACAACCGGAGTATACCTTCTCGACGTCTTCAGTGTCAACCAAGGGTCTTGCTGAGTCGTGGATGCAAACAAGTTCAGCGTTCGCATCAATTTCCTGTGAAAATTAAACTATAAGCTTCACATGAACTAGAGGAATGAACACAGTATTTAGAATAGTTTATTCTGCTCTCAGGAAAAAAAAAAGAGGTATAAACCTGAAGTCCACTGTGAACAGAGTCTTGCCTTTCTTTACCAGGGACAGCGAATTTAAGATCAACATCAATCGATTCTTCATATTCTATAAGAAGACCACAACCAAATGCTAAGTAACATCTTTGAGAGAGAGATCTCAACCAGAAGTATAAATAGTAAAAGAGAGAGACAAAACCTTCAAAAATATCTCGGAAAAATGGATCACAAACAACTACAATCTCCTTCACTTCAGACATACGTGAAAAGGTGAAAAAGCTGCAAATAATAAGGCATTAAAAAATTCAACAATTACAAAGCTAAAAGTTAGATACCTTTGACATAGATTCAATAAGATAACTAGTTTTAAAGTTTTGATACCTGTACAAAGCAATAGGCTGACCAAGGAGTGGTATATACTGTTTTGGCATGGTCATCTGATTCACATAAAAAAACGCAGATAAACAACCAGCTCAAGCTTGAAGAAACTCAACAGAACAAACAATCAAAGTTTGAAATCTAGCCTACTTTCATTCTCTTCCCTTGACCACCAGCTAAGAGAATCACTGAGACACTCTTCTCCTTCACAACTGCATTGCTCTGATGAATAACAAAAAAGTAAATAGATTAAAATCAAAACTACAGAAAATAGCTTCAAGATTGAGTTGATTCCAAGTTTGAAACTTACATTATCAAACTCGGACGACGAAGAACATCTGACTGAATGTATAAAAGCATCTCTTCTGTAGCTTCTACTGACCCTTTTCGAAAAATCAAGTATTTGAACTGAAACAACATTCGAAACAATCAACAACCCACATATTCTGTTTGGTCTGAAAACAAAACAAAAGCGCATAAGAGAGATTTACCTGAGGGACGGCAGCTGAAGCCCAGACAGAGGGAGGTCGACTTGACGGAAAGATTCGGACAAAAATAAGAGGAAGAAAACGAAAATGTCGGAGAATTAAGGAAGCCAAGAGTCGTTTGAAGCATCGCCATTAACTCGCCGGAGATAAAATTAACGAGTGAGAGAAAAAGAGATACTCCCTCCGTTCACCGGAGAAATTTTATATATTTAGGGCCAGCTCAAAAGGCCCAGTAGCTTAATGGGCTTTAAATGAGGCCCATAAAGACAACTCATACAAAGCAGCTCATCATAAGGGCCCAGCTAAGTAGGCCCATCTTTGAGGCTAATGGGCTTATCATAAAGTCAATACAACAACAGAGGCTAAAACTAGGTGGCGGAGATCGATCGAGGAAGAAGAAGGGTGAAAATGGCGAAACCGTTGGGAACTACGGGAGAGTTTTTCAGGAGAAGGGATGAGTGGAGGAAGCACCCGATGCTTTCCAATCAGATGAGACACGCGCTCCCTGGTCTCGGGATCGGCGTTGGAGCCTTCTGCGTTTACCTCGTGGGTGAGCAGATCTATAGCAAACTCATGGCTCCTTCTCCATCGTCTCACCAGAAACAACCAGCCCCGTCTCACTGAGTGGTAAGATCGTGTTCAAAGTTTGATCCTTTCTAATCGAGATATGTATGACTTCTCTGTTAAGAATGTTGAACTAAGTATAGGGTTAAAGTGGATTACATGTTTTTTCAGTTTCAGTAGTGATTATCTTTATGAAAAAGTGTGGAAGTCAATATCTTTTAATGTGCAATTGCTATTTGGGATTGGTCTGAAAGATGGATCCGTTTCTTGGAGAATGTAGTGTGTAATAAACAAAGCTGAGTAAACACTTTCATACAGCAAGTGGTTATAGGAATAATACTGTAGTGTATGGCTCTTATATTGGAATTAAATCGATCAGCTAACTTGTCCAAAGTTTCAGCACCTTCTTTAAGTGATTTTCTTATTTAAAGACTCAAACTCAACAGTTGACAGCTCCAAAACAGTTATATTAGCAGTTGTTACTTTGTTATTGATCAAGAGATATATTGATTCTTTTGAAACATTTATCTATTTCATGACTTTAGTTTTTGCGTGTATTATCAAATCTGAGCAACACTTTCAGAATTCAGATCAATACAAGTATCTGTGTTAATTGTTGTATGTAGTTTTTTTTTCCAGTGTCTGCGTTTGTCTTTTGAGCCATTCACATGTCACTTCGCTTTATACTAAGTGGCATTTGATCTCATCTTCTTCTGTAATGACATTTTGTGTTTGGCTCTGAATCTTTTGAGTAAAAAGGATTGTAAACTAAAGGAGATTTGCTCATCTTGTTGCAGATTGTTTCGATCATGATGAAACCGCAGCAGATAAAGAGCTGAGGGATTCAAAATTTGCCATTTTTCTTGGTTTATCTCAATAAGATGTTGATGAAAGACAAAACTTGTATGACATTCTGCTATGTGATCTTGTTATGTGTTGTCGTTTTGATTAATAAGAGTTCTAAATCAAATCTATACTATATAAAAGTTGAGGCTATAAACCTTCCACATTTAAACGATCAGTCATATTATGAAACATCATATTTTTAATTTGCTATACTAAAACTGTCAATATTACCAAAAAAATCAAATTATAAAAATGTCAATATCCAAAAAATTGTTTATTTCAAATTATAATATAAATCAATATCAAATAAAGTAAATTTACAAAAATATAATACTGTATTAAGTTAACATAATGTTTAATAGTTTTTTCAAAAATTAAAAAAAAAAAAATAACCAAAAAAATAATTAATTTAAAAATACAAGACTTTCAAACAGTTATAATTATATAAATCTAAATTTAAACTCATAATTTTCAAAGTTTAGGTTACATACTATTGAAAATATTCAGAAATAACATATAATATATATAAGTTGATATTATAAATCATTGAGAATATCCACATATTATTTTAAAGCACCAAAAATCTACCAATTCATTTTTTAAATCTGCTATTTCCAAAAATGTTAATATTACAAAAGAAAATTATTTCAAAAATAAAATCTATATCTATACTATATAAAATTTGAGGTCATAAGCCATTGGGAGTGTCCACATAGGATTTATATTATCTTGCAAAGATTATTTAATATTAATTAAAGTTCATCAAAATATTTGTTGCGATTAAATTTTAAATCTAAATATTATACTATTACATATATATATATAACAATCACACATTAATTATAAAGTTTTTCTGAATATAAAGCAAAATTAGATATTATACAGATAGCTTAATCGTTTATGTTATTCAAATAAAATATGTATAAATTTTTGATAAAAATATTATAATTTATTAACGGTTTACATAAATTGAATAATCTACATAATATTTTTAAATATAATTTAATATTTCAAAAACTATGAATGTGTTTATAAACATAATTATTTCATCTATAAATACAAATAACTAAATAGCTAACAACATGATATAATTATAAATAAATATAAATATTAAAATCAATAAATCATATTTTAAATAAAAAAGTTATATAAATCAGTTAAATTGTTAGCTTCAAAGTTATTACAAAACTAAACAAAACTAAACAAACCACGCCTCTTTTCGATCGAAATTGGAGTTGTCTATGAAAATTGGCCTAACAGGATCAGCCATCATACTTGATTATTTGGGCCGGAGTAATATTTTTTTAATAACAATACTAAATAAACAAAAATCTATTCACTAAAGAAACTTTGAGATTAATACTTTTCGTGGAGTGTTTTGTTTTTTCTTTGTGAAAGGTTGGTATATGTAAAGTTTCGATAAGTATATAACTTATTACTATCAAAAATCACATGTAAACTGAGTGATGGATGGATCATTGCCGTATAACCAAAAATACAATATTTTTTATAAAAGTAATATTTTATATATTAAAACAGAAATCATAGCCTTGATTGATGTGTGATTTTTTTAAAAAATGGACCTACTGAACCTAGTTATATAAAGTCATGTTACATTTAATCTCTAATCTTTTCATTGAAATTTTTGACCTACCAAAAATTTATATTGGACTATCAATAATTGGATTTAAACAATAAATGATTCATTGGATTTATAGATAGTATAAATTAAATAGATATAATTTAATGTTCCAATACTATATATTCATATGTTAAATATTTAAATATTTGTCAATGTTAACTTTTAAAATTTTAAAAAAAATTTAGATGACAAAAATCATATTATCTAACAATGATTAATCTTTACTACCTTAAACCAATGAAAACGAATTGTAAACTATATGATTTATTTTTTTAATTAAACAAAAACTAAATGTTTAATTATTTACTCGATAATATAAATCTATGAAGCGAAATGTTTAATTTCTTAAAAACTTTCTAAATTTGTGAAATGTTACAACATCTTTGAATATGACAATATAACAATATTTTACTAATTTTTTTATATATAGTTAACATTTTAATAATGGAATAATAATCCAAAAATATATATAAAGAAGAAGATACAAATACATGTGAAAGTTAGAAACAATCTATTCAATGAAAAAAATATACCGTAAACTTATTATGTTTTAAAAATTGATAGACACATATATATTATAATATATATCAATTTAGAATTGAAAACAAAATATTTATATAAAAATAAATGAAAACAAAAATCTGCGTGGTTGCACGGATCGAGATCTAGTTTTGACTCTTACATTACGATTTTTTTTGCCGACCCATTTTGTTTTGGCTCTTAGTTTATGGAAATATATAAAAAAGTACCGATTGTATTTTCTTACACGCTACGTCCGTCCATCCACTGCCGTATTTTCATTTTATTTTTTTAATTTCCACTCTGCCATATGATTGTACTTTTTAATATTATTTACACATTATATGAGTGATTTTATATTATTGTAACCTATAAGAAGTGAGAGGAAACTGCTGTCAGTAAATTGATTTGCACATAAAATCAATTATTGTAAGAAATCGGAGCTCGGAATTTTTGTCGTGGATCAAAAAACTAAGAATGTACGTACTCTATTAAGGTTGTAAAAGTTCAAAAAAAAACATTAAAAGGCTGTAAGAAAAAAAAGTGGGAAATTAAACAATAACTTTTAGAACAATAATATCGAAGCATGCACGAACAACGATTGTATTAATATTTGCACCCAAAAGAAAAAACAACGACTGTATTAAACCTTTCACAAAACAAATTAAACTTAAAAAAACAAATTAAACTTTGAAGAAACAATATTGGCTTTAGCTTAAGCATGCGCCATCTAGCTTTTATCGTTCAAGTGGTCACTAAAAGGCAAAAAAATTCCTTTACTTTCTTTGCAAATGCAACCTCAAATGCACATGGTTCCCTTTGTCTAGTTATTTGTTTGGTAAATATAATCATTTTCTTATATATCTTATATATTAAAACAGAAATCAGAATTTTGATTGATGTGTGATTTTTTTTTTTAAATGGATCTACTGGACATATTTCTATAAAGTCATGTTACATTTAATCTCTAATTTTATCATTTAAATTTTTGGCCTACAAAAAAAATTTATTGGGCTATCAATAATTAGATTTAAACAATAAATAATACATTGGATTTATAGATAGTATAAATTAAATAGATATAATTTAATGTTGCAATACTATACATTCATATGTTAAATATTTAAATATTTGTTGATGTTAACTTTTAAAATTTTAAAAAAAATTTAGATAACAAAAATCATATTATTTAACAATGATTAATCTTTACTACCTTAAACCAATGAAAACGAATTTTAAACTATATAATTTATTTTTTTAATTAAACAAAAACTAAATGTTTAATTATTTACTCGATAATATAAATATATGAAGCGAAAATTTTAATTTTTTAAAAACTTTCTAAATTTGTGAAATGTTACAACATCTTTGAATATGACATTATAACAATATTTTACTAATCTTTTTATATATAGTTACGATTTTAATAATGAAAATAATAATCTGAAAATATAAGAAGATGATACAAATATATGTGAAAGTTTGAAACAATCTATTCAATGAAAAAAATATACCATAAACTTATTATGTTTTAAAAATTGATAGATACATATTATAATATATATTAATTTAGAATTGAAAACAAAATATTTATATATAAACAAATGAAAACAAAAATCCGCGCGGTTGCGGATAGAGATCTCGTTTTGACTCTTACATTACGATTTTTTTTTGCCGACCCATTTTGTTTTGGCTCTTAGTTTATGGAAATATATAAAAAAGTTCCGATTGTATTTTCTTACACGCTACGTCCGTCCATCCACTGCCGCATTTTCATTTTATTTTTTTTCATTTCCACTCTGCCATATTATTGTACTTTTTAATATTATTTACACATTATATGAGTGATTTTATATTATTGTAACCTATAAGAAGTGAGAGGAAACTGCTGTCAGTAAATTGATTTGCACATAAAATCAATTATTGTAAGAAATCGGAGCTCGGAATTTTTGTCGTTGATCAAAAAATTAAGAATGTACGTACTCTATTAAGGTTGTAAAAGTTAAAAAAAATAAACATTAAAAGGCTGTAAGAAAAAAAAGTGGGAAATTAAACAATAACTTTTAGAACAATAATATCGAAGCATGCACGAACAACGATTGTATTAATATTTGCACCCAAAAGAAAAAACAACGACTGTATTAAACCTTTCATAAAACAAATTAAACTTTGAAGAAACAATATTGGCTTTAGCTTAAGCATGCGCCATTTAGCTTTTATCGTTCAAGTGGTCACTAAAAGGCAAAATTTTTCCTTTACTTTCTTTGCAAATGCAACCTCAAATGCACATCGTTCCCTTTGTCTAGTTATTTGTTTGGTAAATATAATCATTTTCTTATATATTAATGTTTAATTGCCTTGTTCCACAAACAGTTTTAGAATGAAAGTTTGTGTGATACACTGTAACACTTAGGAGTGGGCAAAATATAGTAAATTTTGATTCGATCTGTTATTCATTTTGATTCGATCCGAAAATTTTGGATATCCGTAACTTAACGAATCAAAGCAAATACTAAAATTCAATATCCGTCGAACACGAAGCAAATCACAAATACTAATATTTTTAAAAATGGATATCCGATCTGATCTGTTATATACATATATATGTTTACATTTTTATAAAATTATATAATATATATACTTTTATATTTGTATATAAATTTTATAATGTTTTTATTCACTATTAAAAATTTTAAAAATATGTAATTTTTAAAAAAATGTAATGAATATTATTATTTTATATCAGATTTTCTTCTTTTTTCTTTGCAAATGCAACCTCAAATGCACATCGTTCCCTTTGTCTAGTTGTTTGTTTGGTAAATATAATCAGTTTCTTATATATTAATGTCTAATTTCCTTGTCCCACTAACAGTTTTAGAATGAAAGTTTGTGTGATACATTGTAACACTTATGGGTGGGCAAAATATCTGTAAATTTTGATCCGATCCGTTATTCATTTTGATTCGATCCGAAAAATTTGGATATCCGTAACTTAACGAATCAAAACAAATACTAAAATTCAATATCCGTCGAACACGAAGGAAATCTTAAATACTAATATTTTTAAAAATAGATATCTGATCCGATCTGTTATATACAAATATATTTATACATGTTTATAAAATTATGTAATATATATATACTTTTATATCTCTATATAAAATTTATAATGTTTTTATTCACTAAATTAATTATTTAGTTATTAAAAAATTTAAAAGTATGTAATTTTTTTAAAAAAAATGTAATGAATATTATTATTTTATATCAGATTTTCTTCTTTTTCTTTTATTTTTTATGGATCGAATCAGATATCCGGTAAAAATTAAAATTTTTGCGGATATCCAAAACACTGGACATCCAAAAAATTACGGATCGAATCGTATTGAAAAATCGATTATTCGTAAGAAACGGAGCGGAACACGAATATCCGAAAAATTCCGGATAAACGTTCTGTGCCCACCTTAGTAACACTGATATTGTAGTGCATGCACCCAACGCAACCATAACCATACAGTATTACACAAACTATTAAGAGTATGATTTGGTGATTAGAAAATAACGAGATTGTATATTTTTGGACTCCAATTTTATGTTCATTCATTTTACACTGAAGCACGTTGGAAATAAGTTTTATCATATTCAGAATGTTCCCATTAATGACATTTTTCTCTTATATTGTAGGAGAAAACGGCTTATTCATGCCCGCACTATGAAGCCAGGGAAAATACATACCCAAAGAATATTAATGTGCCAAAACATTCCTAAACTAAATATGAATTTGAATTGCATACCTAAACTCATAATAAATAGCTAAAAACATGCCTCATAACTGATACGTGTCAGTCCATTTTAAAATATATGTTCATTCTCTTTTTTTTTTTTTTTTGGTCAAACTCATACTTCTTTCATAAAACATCAACTACCAGAGTTTACAGTCCCATTGGGAGAGTTTGAAATTAAAAACAGAGCCTCCTTTGCTAAACAGTCAGCAGCAACATTATCACTACGAGGCAAAAACACAAAAGAGATAGATGATAATGATCTACTCAACACATCAATGTCATGGAGGATCCCTTGAAGGGGAATCACAGACTTGTTTCCTGTGATTAAATTGATTAGACTTTTTGAATCTGAATAACAGATCAAGTCCTTTGTTTGACGTTCAACAGCATCCGTGATTGCCGCTTTGAGAGCCAGCGCTTCTGCAGTCAGGGCCGATGCCACCACTTCTCGAGCAGTTGTGCCTTTAAAGAGCATGGTACCATCTGGCGCTGTGCATAGCCATCCTATTCCACCAGCACCAGACGTCTTGTTCCAGGCTGCATCCGAGAAACATCGGGTGGCCCTAGATTGGCCGAGATTTTGACTCACACTCAAGGTGCAGTCTTTCTTTGAAACAGACTATGTGATTGAGTTCCCGTTGGCATCTTGCCATTCCTTTGCACATTTAACCGCTCTTCGGATCACCTCAGTTTCAGAGAAAGACTTGTCTTCAAATAACAGTTGATTTCTACTTGTCCATAGTAGCCACAAGATCCAAGGATAGAGAGGCACATTCAATCCCACAGGTGGGAGATTTACCATTCTGGGGCAGTCTTGGAGTAGTTTTCCCACCGAGGAACCTGAGCTTTCAGATGGGACAAATAACGATGGAGCTAGATCCCAGACTTTCCTAGCGAAAGGGCAAAGTAGCATAACATGGGTGACTGTTTCACGCTCACCACAGCGCTTACACTTCCCGTCAACTTGAATCTCCCGTTTAACGAGAGAGTCCCCAACAGCTAGAGCATTGTTTTTGAGTTTCCAGAGAAATTGTTTGAGCTTAGTTGAACACTTGACATTCCAAATACATTTGTGCCATCTGAACTCCTCTCGATCTCCTTCACTGTTTAACTTAGCTATAGCATAACCAGTTTTTGTCGAGTATGTACCTGAATGCTCTGGTAACCAAACCATTTCATCTTCCATAGCCAGGGAACTATGAACCAACTTTCGAATGAGACCCTCATACTGAGGAAGATGGTGTTTGATCATTGTCAGATTCCACTCTCCGGTGGTAGGAGTGATCAGATCATGTACCATCATATTTTGAGCTTCTAGCGTGGGGGGGCCAATAGAACATAGTTGTTGTTCTGTTGATAACCAGTTGTCACTCCAAACCCGAATGGACTTGCCATCACCTACCGCCCACCCCAATCCTTTCTTTATGATCTCACGGCCTGCGAGTATTCCCCTCCACCCATGGAATGCTGCATTTGGCGCGGAGCAATCCAAAACATTGTCATATCTGCAGTACTTATTCAGTAGAGTTCTTCCCAGCAGCGAGTCGGGATTTTTCAACAACCGCCAGGTGTGTTTTGCCAACAAAGCATCGTTGAATATCTCTATTTCTTTGAACCCCAGGCCGCCAGCCCCTTTAGGGAGTGTGAGCTTATCCCAGGACACCCAACAAATCTTTCTAAGTTCCGGTTTCGCGTCCCACCAGAACCGGGTAAGCACCGATTGTATTTGTTTGCACAAGGATTTGGGGAGCTTGAAACACGACATCACGTACGTGGGCATAGCTGATAGGACTGTTTTCAGGAGAACCATTTTCCCCGCTCCCGAGAGGTATCTTGTCGTCCAACCATGAGCCTTTTGTCTAATTCTCTCCACTATACTTGCAAAGATGTCTCGCTTCCGTCTACCGAAATGTTCCGGTAGGCCTAGGTATTTCCCAATCCCACCTTCAGTGGAGATACAAAGATCATCTTTCACCCTTCTCTTCACAGTTTGGGGAGTTTTGGAGGAGAAAGTGATGGACGATTTAGCACGGTTAATACACTATCCAGACACTAATTCATACCTGCTGATGATAGAACCCAGAGTTGCGCAGCTTGTAGAGTTAGACTTTCCGAAGAACATCGTATCGTCCGCGAAGAGTAGATGATTTATCGGAGGACAGCTTCGGCCTACTTTGACTCCTGGTAAAGTCCCGTTTAGCATCGCCCGATGACACAGACCCGAGAGGACCTCAGTGCATAATATGAAGAGGTATGGCGATAGCGGATCTCCCTGGCGTAGCCCTCTAGACGGTTGAACCCGACCTTGAGGTCCTCCATTAATCAGAAAAGAGTATGAAACCGAAGAGACGCATTCCATCAGCCAGGCTATCCAGGTTGGGTGAAAGCCCAGACGGGTTAGAACCTCCCGGAGAAAACTCCATTCAATTCGGTCGTATGCTTTACTCATGTCCGTTTTCACCGCCATCGAGACATGTTTTTTTGCTCCTGACTTCCTCAGATAATGTAAGATCTCAAGGGTTATTAGAACATTATCTGATATCGCTCTACCCGAGACAAACGCTGCTTGAGACGGAGAGATAATCGATTGCAGCAGCGGTTGCAGCCTCTTCGACAAGATTTTTGCAATTATTTTGTAGTGAGTGTTGCACAGTGCGATAGATCTATAATCAGATACTCTCTTAGCTCCTTTAGTTGGGTTATGGCTTACAATCGAGTCTATGTTCCCCTATTCTCTAGTTGCACAGTTTTCTAGTGAAATGAATTATACATTTTCTTATCTAAGTCACTATTGGTGGTGAAGAATCAATATTTGGTGAAAATCGATCTTTATTACCAGCGGACATTGACAAAAAAAAAAAGCATACATATAAAAAGTGAATCGCATATTTTTATACATGAAATAAATTTCACTTTTTTATAAACATGTGTTACCTAGAAGTTTTGATCAATTTTCATAAAAATAAATTTAATATGTTAGAAATAATAAATTTGGATTTCGTTTTACGTTATTGGCAAAAAGGTTTCATTTTACATATACACAACATTGTTAGTGTAATGTTGATACACACAGGGGCTGATCTAGAAGAGGAATTAATCAGGGACATCAAGCTAAGGTTTGAGTTAGTAGGAGGCACCTTTATACATATTGAGCTTGCTTTAATACAATTGCTTAAAGAAAATCAAAATTTAGTAGGGGGCACGTGACTCCGTTGGTCGTACCATACATCCGCCCCTGGATACACATATTAAATTACTGATACATATCACTTTATCCAAGTTAATTCTTTCCATGGTATAAAACACTTAGGTTATGAAGGTATGTCACTTCTAGAGTAAATATTAAAAGTGAAAAATCTGTTACTCTCATTTACTCTGAAATTTCTCCAATCAGGTAAAAAAGCATTTCCACATATTTCCTCTGGTTACTGTTATAGGAGAATAAAACACACAAATAAATTTACTTCATCTTAAGCAAGAGTAAATATGTTTACTCTACTTTACTCTCTCTCCCATTTTCATTTTCCACTTATTTTCACCTTTTTATTTTCCTCTCATTTACTCCATTTTTTCTAATCATACTCTTAAAATTAGTAGGTATATTACATGCTCTTTGGTGTCTAGTGTCTAATGATTAATGAACATCAATTAATATATGTCTCAAATTGTATCCCAATATTCAAACCACTTTTTCAGACCGAGAATTATTTTTTAAATCGGAATATTTATGTAATGACACTAAATCCAGAAGACAATACAAACCTAAGATCTGCATTAACGGGGAGAGGAAGAATCCAAAGGTCCTTATCTAACAACTTTTGAAGACCTATTAAAGCATCATTATCTCAGGTGTTTACTGCATTTCTTAACGTGGTTACAAAAGCTACCAAATAAGAAACGACTTTGCAGTGTTTTTTAAGAAACCTGTTTTAGGTTTTTGCGATAAAAATGCTCTTATATATTCTAAAAGACAGATGTTATTCACACAATCTTTCAACAGGTTTTAGAAAACTAAAATATTAACCTTTTTTTTTAGAAACCTCTCCAGATTCTAACCGTTAATGCTGCTCTAAGATTCAAAACTACCATTATTAACAAAAGAAAATTCGGCATTATAAAAAAAAAAAAATTAATTTGACAATAAACAAAACTTAGTAATAGAAAGACAAAAGGTATTTACAAATAAGCTATCTGGAAACTGAAAATCACACAAGAACAACGATATGTTCTTAAGAGATTACTCTCAGATGTTCTTGGGAGTATACTTAGATTCCGAGGAATCTCAAGTAATATTGTTTGGAAGCGCTGCTATAAACACCAAACTTTATATTTTTAAAGTCTAAACTTTAAATCATAAAAAAAAATTGTTTGCTTTAACCTTTCTAAAACTAAATCGCTATAACATTTCATACATACATTTTCTTTAAAAGAAATTGTCCTCCATATAATATATAGAGAAAAAGACAAAAATAGCACTAAATCAAGTTTTTGTTCCCAAACTAGCACTCAAGGTCAAAAGTCACAAAAATAGCACTTAATGTTTTATCAAAAGTCACAAACTTAAGGTTTAGGGTTAAAGGGTGGGGTTTAGGATTTAGGGTTTAGGGTTTAGAGTTTAGGATTTAGGGTTTAGCGTTTAGAGTTTAGGGTTTAGGGTTTAGAGTTGAGAAATGAGGTTTTGGGGATAAGATTTCAAATTTTGAAAAATAAAAAAATTAAAATTTTCAAAGGATAAACTTAGAAAGGTGCCATTTTGGTCATTTTAGTTTTTGAATGCTATTTTTGTGATATAAACTTAGAAATGTGCTATTTTGGAGATTTGCCCAAATATATAAACTAAAACAAAATAAACTTTAATTAATAATCCCTCTCCTCTTTTCTTATTGGTTGAAACAAAGCATCACACGGATCACGTTTATAACCATCCGATGCGTCATCTCCTTCCCTTACACGTGTCTTCATCTCATCTCATCTCCTCTTCTTTATCTCTTTTTTCTTCTTTCTTTGTCTCACGAGAATCCACAATCTCTTTCAATCTCATCATCTCTGATCTCTTCTTCTGTATTCATCATTCTTCTTCGCTGACAAACCGACGACCTTACGAAGAAGCTCATGAAGCCCACGACAGCGACGACGACCGCCTACTCTCCGCCTCGACTCCGTGACCCCTCTATTCCTCTCCTCTGCTCCGTCACGTCTCTCTTATCTGCTCCATGACACGTCCTCTCCTCCTCTGCTCGATCACGCCCCCTCTCCTCGTCTGCTCCGTAATGGCTCCTCTCGTCCGCGAAGTTCCTTGCTCGCGTGGCGGCTGGAGAAACAAATGAAGTTTATGTTAGGTTTAGCTCCCGTATGCTAACAACAGCGGCTTAGATTTAAGTTTTGATTTATTTTCTTGACCAAATAGTTTGTCTTTGATTTAGTTTTTCTTTTTGTATTTATGTAATTATGTATAGCCGTCTGTCTTTTAATTTAAACCAGTTTATTATATAAAAATCATTTTAAATTTTAATAAATTTATTAATTTATCTATTTTAATTTTAAATTTTTTTTAAAAAAAATTTTCGTTTTGCGACTAATTAGCAACGTTGATTCTAAAATCTGTAGTAGTAAATTAGTCGCTAAATATTGCGACCAAATAGCGATTACAATCCGTTCTCGCAAAACAGACGTAATTCAGCCGTAACATTTAGTGACTAAACTGCGACGGTTTTATGACCAATAACATTAGTCGCGTATTAGTCGCAAACCAGTCGTAAACTTGCGACTGATTTGCTACCGATAGTTTTTCCAACACGTTGATTTGTGACTACCTGATCAGTCGCAAATCAGTCGTAAACATACGTTTTGCGACTGATTAGCTACTGATTTCGCAGTCGGAAAATGCATGTTTTCTTGTAGTGACATTATTATCACTAAAACAGCTATACAGTCACAGCCTAAGTAGGTGCACAAAAAAAAAAAAAAAAAAAGTCACAGCCTAAGCGTAACCTAAGCGTAATTATAATTTCCAATATCGAAAACTGTAAAATTTGCGAATAAGAATCTAATCTATTAAACTAAAGTATATTTGGAAAATTATCTTTACTTCACCTTAATATTTACCACCTATGCCATTGATTAATTTTTTCTACCTTTACTAATTATTATTAGGTCTTCACGTAAAAACAATCACATTCAAATAAAAAAACCCATTAAAATAGGCTTTACTCAATCATTATATTTTTATCACGGGTCGAAATGGTAAAGCTGGGGGCAACCATCTTATTTTATATCTACTTTAAAAACCAAATAAAATATATTTTCTAATAATCATTATTATTAATAGAGACATCTTAATATCATTACTCATATATTCCAAAAAATTAAACTAATAACAAAACTTAATTTGACAAAATACTAAGTTTTAATTTATAAAATAAAATACATGGAAAATGTAACATAAACAATTTTTTTTTAAAAAAATTTAATACTTAGAAATGTATAAATTATGGTTTAAATATATAACTAATAAAATTTATAAAATAGTTCATTCATATAATAAAGTTATGTGCAATTTTCTCATTTTTAGGATGCTCGTCTATCTTATTATTCAAAATAAAGAAGTTTATGCATCAAATGTTGTTAAAGTAAATTCTATTGATTAATATCGGATGAAAAATACATATCAAAAATATTAAAACATTGTGTAATAATGGAGTCGAATACACATAAACAATAATGTTATGAAATTATGTAATATATATAAAATTATATATCCGCACTATCCGCACGGACGTGCGAGTCAAGCTCTAGTATATTATTAAGTTTCATTATTTTGTTGCATCTTAATGAATTTATTTGTATTATTATATTGTATGCGGACAAGCTGACACTAGGTGCTAGAAATTTATCTTCTGCTATGGTTTATGTTGATTCAGTTTCTCTGAGGTGGTTCTTGGATCATGAATCTGTTTAGTTTTGTTTTGCCTTTAGTTGTAAAATATATATATATATATTGTATTTTTGGGTTCTATTTTGATTAATTATTAATTATATGAAAGGTAATCTATACACAATACTTAAACATATTTCAATTAGAAATATACCTAATATAAAATCTTATTATACATATCTAATTAGCTAATCATTATCACAATAATATTTGTATAATATTTTCTGTTTGGGTTTCAAATACTTCACGGACTTCATTTCTAATCAGATTTTAACAATTTATAGCATGATATATAGACATTTGACTCCATTAATTATCTCCAATAGGAACTCTAAATCCCACACTGCTTGGTTATTTAAGAGACCAGAAAAGTCTCTACTATGGAGTAGCAGAAAGCCAAGGATCAACATGTTCTGCATTACTAAAATCAGAATTACAAGCTCTAATTATGGTTATGCAACACATGGATAATAAATATTGTAACATAATCTTTGAGGGAGATAATAAAGAGATTCCAAGACCTTTAAGCAGTGTTTTGAAACTCGACCCGGACCCGCAGTTGAACCGGTAAACCCGATGACCCAAAAAAATTCGGTTTGGGTTTTATGAAAAGCCCAATATTTAGAAACCCGCAAAAACCCGCAAAAATTCCACTAAAACCCGGAATTCGATATCGGTTGAACCACCGGTTGAACCAATAAATAACTTTTGTTTTTTTTAATTATGTCTTATATTCTAAATTTCCAATTAAGAAGTTGGGTGCTGACAAAAAAAAAGAAGTTTAAGTTTTCCCTTTTCAGTTTTATATTTGTGATTTTTAGATTTTGATGAAGATTTCACTATGCCACCTGAAGAAAATGAAATGAACGACGGTAGAGATAACCATTTTTTTTTTGACATCAACTGAACCAAAATTAGTTGATGTGATATGTTGTTAGTTTATTTCCGTTATTGACTATTTATTACAATGATTTTTTATTTTTGGTTTATTTTGGATTTGAAGTTTTAATTTATTATTCAAATTAGACATTTAAGTATTTATGAATTTTATGTCTTGTTTTTTAAATGTCATAACTATTATCTTGTTACATAAAATTTTAAATAGTCTAAACTATTTTTTGATATCTTGTATGACAAATGAAAATAAAAATATAGAAACTAAGGTTAAGTATTTTTTAAATATTTTTAAACATAAAATATATACATATCCAAACTATTATTTTATGTTTTGCAAAATAATAAAATTTAGTTTCTATATTTTTTTCATAGCTAATATATTATTATATAATAAAACTAATTCATTTATTAACCTACGGTTCATCCGCAGTCGATCCAGTGATCCAATGATCCAGTAAGTAGTCCGATTCAGTGTCTGGATCGGGTTTAAAAACATTGCCTTTTAAGTGGTCAGAAATCCATTTTGGATTACATAACAAAATCTACGTGTTGCCATCTCTTCTTCTTAAACACTCCACGTCAAGAGATTCATGCACCACTGCCGCTTCTCCTAACAACGTCTCCACAGAGGAAGAGTAAAGGCGATTAAATTCAAGCTTGACAGAATAATCGAATTTGGGACTTGACAGAGAAAGAAGGAAGAAACAAGTAATAAAGGAGCAAATGTTGATTCCAGAGAAGAAAGAGAAACAAGAGAAAAAACATCTGCTCTATTTTAAAAAACATGTGCTCTATTAAAATAGAGTCACTATTTTTTATCTACTATAAAGAAAGTTATATAGGTCCATTTTATTAGGATTCATAAAAATACCAATTCATTTCCTAACCATATCATTTACAAACATATCAATTAAAAACATTTATCTCTATCTTATTTAATCAAAAACGTGCCTCAAGTTCTTTTATATAATTAGATTTAACTTAATAATAATCTAATTTTACCATGAATTACATGAAGATGAGAAAAAGTGCATCTTACTTACACGTTAAAGAGTAAGGAGACTTTTTTTACGGCAAACAAAGTATCATTCTTGGTTGATTTCATCAAACATTATCCACAGTAACAAAGAAACTCTAGATTGATCTTATCATCAGAGACAAGCCTAGCTCTAAAAAGGTTGACATATTATAATTTTAGGTCTTGCTGCAAATATTCCATCTCACATTAATTCTCATCATAATATTGAGATTCACTGATTCCAGGCTATTTAGGGTTTCAAAATTTTTTCCCTCCGTCAAGAGCTTATTCAAGTTTTTATTTCGCTAAACAATGTAAAAGACGGTCTCTCTTACTTTTTAATTTCAGATTAATTACTTGGTTTGTTTTCCAATCCAACTTTTACGAATCAAAAAAAAATGGTTCCACTTCAAATTAATATACTTTTGAAAAGAAATATCTAAATTATTTATATTTTAAAATACTCGAATTTTAGTAAAGAGCTTTGATCCGTGATATTTTACTTGGTTACTAAGATATATCATAACAATTATGACATATGTTTAAATTTCAAGCATTCCTTGATATTATGTATTTATCATCCAATATTTTAACAACAGAATATTTGTTATGAAAATTATCTTTCATTGGAGTTTTAGGGAGAAAGAATATTCTTTAAGGACCATAACTATTGCGTGCAAATAAACTTATTTTCATAACTTAATATAAAATGTATATTTTCATAACTTATTTTATATTCAAAATGTTTTTCTTCTAAAATAAAAATATCCGCACGTCCACATTTCTAGTAAAAAGTTAAATCTGATCCTTAAACTAAAACTTATCAACAGTTAACATTGTGATCCACACACTTACATATTATAGGCTCACATTTTCAATCCACACACTTATTATAACCAGTGAGGATTTTTTTATTGTTTTATTGTTTTTGTTGTTTATTATTTAATGGTTTAATTTTCCTTTTTATTTTAAACCACATACTTGTCTTTTTTTATTAGTTATTTTTAATTTTATTTTAGCGTTAATGTATATGGAAGATAAATAATATTTTAATTTTAATTTTATATATAAGTTTGAAGTATTAGAGATTAATCTGATATATATGATTTAAGTCTGAGATTTGAGGGTTTAAGGGATAGGAAAAAAAAATATAGCCATAGAAATTATGTGGCAAATTCGTGGTTTTTTAACATAGTTATCAAATTAATGTGTCGAAGTAGTGGATAATCAATAGCCATGAAAGTAAACATGACAAAAGTGTAGCTAGATGTGTAGCCACTATTTGTTCGTGACTAAATCGTGGCTGGTGTAGCTATGTTTTATTTGTTAGCCAAATCGTGGTTAAATCATAAATGTTTGTAGTATTAGTTAGATCGTAATTAAACCGTGTATTTTTGTGTAAGAAGTGTGTATTCTTTCTTTAAATAAAACCTACAGAATTACATAATATAATTTACATATATATGACAATTAATGATTATGAATAATAAAGATTTGATAACAATTTTTGCATCGTTCTTCATTTTTGTTTAATTTTATATTATTAAAAAAATAAACAATCACATTAACCATATAATAAAAAATTAGATTTTTTCTTATATGTTATATTTTGAATTTTTTAAAATGACTTTAAATTACAAAAATGAGGAAACCTTATATGTTATTTTTTTTTAAAAAACGACTTTAAAATACAAAAATGAGGACACCTTATATATTAGATTTTTTCTTATATGTTATATTTAGAATTTTTTAAAACAACTTTAAATTACAAAAATGTAAGTTTTTCTTAAGTATACGACTAAAAACATTAAAATGACATGTATCAATTCGATGGTTGATTTGAAAGCTTTTATAACCTTATGTAAGTTAAAAGTCAAAATAATTCAACTGTGAAAACAATACTATTCACTTTTTCAAAATTGTGTTCGATGAAAAAAATAAGGTTTTTATGTCATAATTTGTTTAATGTCCACTAGAGAACATTATATTAACCTAAAATATAAGAAGTGTGTATTTGTTTCTTAAATAGAAGCTACAGAATTACCTAATATGATTTACATATATATGACAATTAATGATTATGAATGATAAATATTTGATAACAATTTTTGCATTCTTCTTCATTTTGTTTAGTTTTATATTAATAAAAAAATAAACAATCACATTAACCATATAATAAAAAAATAAGATTTATTCTTATATTAAAAACATTAAAATGACATGTATCAATTCGATGGTTGATTTGAAAGCTTTCAAAACCATATGAAAGATAAAAGTCAAAATAATTCAACTGTGAAAACAATACTATTCACTTTTTTTCCAGAATGTGTTCGATGAAAAAAATAAGGTTTTTATGTCATAATTTGTTTAATGTCCAATCCGATCAACCTATGATGTATTAATTATAGTTTTGTTCCAGTATTTTTAATAAAAATTGATTCGATCCATCGGAAGGAAATTATATAATAACAACGAAAAATATTTTATATATATAAATAAAATGATCACATATATAAAAAAAACTATCGATAATATATACAATTCGTAATTCGTAAGCAATAAATCGGCTGATAGATTGGTTAAATGATCAATTCGTAATTCGAGTTTTTACATATTTTTACGTTCCAACGCGTATTGAAACTCTTCTGCAGGATTACTTATGTCATCTTGTAATAAATGGAAGTTGTTAAAAAACTCTGTGGTCTTCTCGTATCTCTCTTATTTTTTTTTTCTGAAGAACCGCTTCTTCTCGTAAATATAGATAAAAAGAAAATATAAAGTAATTTGCAAGAGCTTACCGTACACATATCATTCTAGATACCACACGTTTATTACGCATACATTCATTCTATAAAACAAATGAAACTATATCAATATAGAGAGAACCATTAAATTAATTCTTAGCAGGAATGATATATAATTAAAGCAACCCCATATCCCCCCCTGGATTAAACAAATATACAAATATATATATATATATTCTTAAAAAGTATATATAGATACTTAATGTATAGGTCAATTTTTTCAAATAGCATTTTTAAGTTTTTATTACAAAATAGTCCTCAAAAAATAAAATGACCAAAATAATATTTTTTTGTTTTAAAAATTTTAATATTTATTTTTTATATTTTGAAATTTGAAACTCATCGCCAAAACCTACCTCTTAACTCTAAACCTTAAGTCAAAATTAGTTAATTTAAAGGTATAAATTCATATTTTACCTTTTAATAAAACTATTTTTGGTCATATTATTTTTTGATAGGCTATTTTTGTAAAAATAAACTAAAAAAATTTATACAAAGGGAATTTTTCTAATACACTGTATATAAAAAAAGTCAAGTAAATACGAATTGCCTGAGTCTGACCATCTTGAAAATTGTGTTCCAATTTCTGGACCAAACCTAACGTCATTTATTCGTGTGGCCCCTTATATTTTTATTTATTTTCTTGCCTCGAAGGCTCGAATCAAAATCATCTAACCCATTTTACGTAAAAACTCGAATTCGTTTAAAGTTAAAAAAGAAACGAGGTAGCTGAAAACCTCTCTCTAACTTTCTCCCACTACACCTTCTCTCTCGAACAAAGCAACTGATTTCTTCCTCCGGCTAGACTTTGCCGGTGCCGAAACTTCCCCCTTCAACCTTTCCTCTTTTCTTTTTGCCTTCCTCTTTACCTGATCTAAACCTAGTCGATATGCAAGCTGTTTCTGGGTGTCTGTTCTCCACCTGAGACCGTAACAGGCGAAGGTGACTGTGGACGTGGATCCTGAAGGAGCGGCGAGACTACGGGGAGGCGGTTAAAAGGAAGGTCGGCTTTTAGGACTGAAGGGAGCGACGACGGATCTGGTTTTCCGTTTTCAGATCTCCGGAGATCGCCTCACGATGACGGCGCGTGACCCAGTGGGAAACCTCCTCTGGCTTCAGATCTACTTTCCTGAGCGACGGTGAGATGAACGGAGGTGAGACGAGACGGCCGGTGGAAAATGGTCTTGTCCTCTGGTTCTCAGAGACGGCGCGTGGCGAGGCGTCATCACTTCAGAGTAGTCAACCGGAGGAGTGGAACTCGCAACAGACACGCGGTGGTGCTCTACATCTCGGCGCCGGCGGTGGCGTATATGCCCTTCCGGTGGTATGAGTATCACACCTTTTGAATCTGGATTGTTGTACCTGTTGCGTTGCTGTCATCGAAGTTTGTTTTTCAGTCCGAAACTCTTCCGGTTTTTCTGGCTTAGGAGAGAAGCATTTGGTCCATCAGTGATGGATGGAGACAAGTTATGCACCTTTTGGTGTTGAAGCGTTGATCTGGTCTATCATTCTTATCTTTAGGAGATTAACGCTTGTGGGTTTGTTTGTTCTTGTTTCGATTTGGTCATTTGCTGGCTATAAAATGCTTTCGTCTCACGGGGTCAATTTAGGTGGTTAAGAACCGGCTTCTTCTGGGTCGTAGGAGAAGTTTGTGTTCATTGGGATGAAAATCACAACAAAGATATAGATTGGATAGTGTAGGATCCAAGTAGTGATCCTGGGTGTTACTAAATCTCTTTGTTGTAAGTGTGGCTTAAGCACTCTTGTGGTGTTAAATCTTGTATCCCTTGTTGGTTAATATCAAGTTTATGCTGTGTTAAAAAAAAAACCCATTTAACGTATGGATAAATACATGTAGAGATGACAATCCCGTAAAGGACTCTAGTGGAACGGTATTGGGACGAGGTTTTTAGGCCCGCAAATTCGCGGGCCTCGTGGGACGGGTCTTTGCGGGACTGAGCTTTTTCCGGGATGGGCCAAAACGGGTCATGCGGTATTACATGGACCCGCATTTTTTTTTTCATTTCTTATTTTACCTGAAAAAATGAGAGAGAGAGAGTGTGAGAAAAAAGCGATTCTTGTGACTTTTCCCCATAAAACATAAGGAGTTCCGGCGATGATGATTCTAGCTCCGGTGATGATGATTCGAGATCTGGCAATGACGACTCCAGCTCCGGCGATGACGATTCAAGCTCTGGTGGTGTTTTGATTTGGTTTTCTCATTTTATTACACACAACTATGAATTGCTTTATTACAATGTGGATTTCTTGTTTAAGTTGATTGGTTTTGTTTTCAGTACTGTGAAATTGTGTTTTTCTTAAATTAAATTTGGTTACAATGATATTGTTTAGGAGAAAAGTTAGTTGTATATCATGTCACTTGTATCATTTGACGAAGTGATTCATGATTTTTTTGAAATCCAAAGAAGTACAAAGAGAGATGGTTTTATGAAGACATACAACACTTGAGCCAAGTTATTACAAAGACAACAACTCAATCAGATTTAAACTTAATAAAATCTTATGCTGAGAACAAAAAAAAGCTTTTAACTCAAGAACGCAAACACAAACAGAGGTTTATGACATTGATTTTGATAAGACTTTAGTAAATCTTAATGAGCTCTCTTCAGCTCTCTTACACAACTATTCAACTTGAACATTCATGAAGGAAGCTGCAGTAGGCGGTTTGATAAGGAGGCATCTCACGGGACGGTCCGCGAAGGCCTATATGTTTTGCGGTACGGGTTTGGGCTGGCATTCTGAGGACCGCAGTCCGTGCGGGACAGGCCCGCTGTGACCCGCTCGATGACTAACACGCCGCGGTTCGGGACGGGACGGGATGGGTAAACATGTTTGACATCTTTAAATACATGGTATGGACGTCAGTAAAATAGTAATAACATGTTTTTCAAAAATGTTAACCACGACACTAGTGTGACGTTACAAAGGTAAAAAAAAAATAAAAAATAAAGAAAATAATAAAAGCTGCCATAATGGAAGGAATTTACCAGAAGAATAGAATACACGTAGAGACAAGAAGGAAACAAAAGAGAGAAGATATAAGTTTCTCAATTTCAATTTTGCAGCATAGCATAAAAGCTTACACGTGGATGATAAAAGAAGAAAGTGAACTGCACCAATTTCGCAAAACTTGAATTGTCACCAGCTTTAAAACTTAATTTTATGGAACAAAATAATTGTATCCAAAAAAAGAAACATATTTTATGAGTTAACAAATTAAATTATTTGTTTCCATGATATATGAGTTCTCGAATTCAATACAAATAGAATCATAATTTGATGTAAGCATGCTACTAGCTAGTCTTTTGGTTAACCTATAAACCCAAGAGATTTCACATACCAATGAATATATGTTCCATATATTGTTGGGATCGTGAAATCTCATGTCCAACTCACTATTATCCGATTAGTACGATATTGTCCACTTTGGTCTAATTGGCAAGTCCGCATGAATTTACTTTTGGACTCCTTCCCAAAAGGCTTCGTACTATTAGAGTTGAACATCTCTTTATATATTAGACACTTCTTATTAAATTCTCCAATGTGGGACTTAGTTTGTTTATCTCACATTCTCCCCCTCAAACTAAGGATCACATTCATCTCGTGTCCCACAATTGACTTCCAGGATCTTTTTGACTTGATCTCTGGCACACACACCTTCCAATCCTAACTCGATGGATCATGTTCCTACTCAAAGGGTATTTTGGTTTTTTTTGCAGATTTTTCGTCAACCGCTCTGATACCAATTGTTGGGATCGTGAAATCCCATGTCCAACTCACTATTATCCGATCAGTACCAAGGAGAAGATCATATATTTTGTAGGACCATAATTAATGGTAACTTCAAGTGAATAATATGAATTCACATGCATGACATGACAACCTCTGCAAGCTAATATTATACGTGACGTATTTAATGTTCCAAATATAATGGTGATATGAATTTGTGTAAAGGAAAAATATATGGTTTTCACTACCTCAACAACCTCTCACTTGAACTACGACTTTAATTTAACCTAACAATATATACGTGACGTATTTAATGTCTAAACAAGGAAGGGACACAATATATGGTTTTCACTACAAATTTATTTTAAGAAATGAGTAGTCTCAAGTTATAATGCCATACATTTAATTAGCTCTCTAAAATACGCATTTTTACGCCACTTATTGGTGGTTAAATGTGCAATTATCGAATTACCACCATGTTTTAACTTTTTCGATTAACTTAGTTTACCTATTACTAACACTAAACTATGAAAGATCTATGAGGTTATTACTGATTTTGGATTCGAAAATGCCAGATTGCATACGTTTTTTTTTCTGGTCCGAGTTAAAATCGCGGCAGCGGAGTTCCGCCAAACGCTTTTCCGGCGCGGAATCGGCCACTCCGGCGCGTTTTCTAACGGAGGTATTGATATATGATACCAACATTTAGTAGGTAATTTGAAAACAATATTATATACTATTGTAATTTATTGTGATTTTCTGTTTGTCTATCGGATTTAATACTCTTCCCACTAAGTATCTGACATGTTTCTATACTGTTGTAAATTTGATGTCTGATAGTTCAAGCCAAGCAATCTCCCATAATCTTCAATTCTCTCATCTTTTTTCTTCCCCTATCTAACTCTTTGATATTTTTTCCTTGAGAGAATTTGAAGGTTCATTTATTAACTATATAGGTGTAATATTTTAATCTTTAACTATATATATATATATTAATTGTTGACAACAACCGACGAAAAAAATTGCTGACAACAAATTATTTTAATCGAATATTTGTACGTAGTGTTAACTTTAGAAATAAGTGATTGCAATATTTTATATTGTAAATACTGCATTCACCAGAAAAATGCAAACAAATAATGCACTAACTTTTAAATCTTGTTAAAAAAAAAGCTTATTGTTCGCCTCCCTATACCTTTTAATAAATTGAAACTTGGTCAAAATGATGCAAGTAAGGTTATGACTGGTTTCTCCGTTACCACCCGCAAACGCAGTTTTTGCAGTTGGTAACAGTTATTAGACTTTTGCAACTATCACTCAAACCGTTCTAAACCGTTTCAACCTGCTCTAAACCTCATAAATTCAAAAGCTGGTTGCAGCTAGAGTTTGTGGTTACGACCGGTTGCGGGAGGATAATTTTTTTTTCTTTTTAAAAAAAATTTAAATACAAATATAAAAATAAAAATAAAAATTTTAAATTGGAATTATAAAAATACTAAAATATATCTATAATATTTTAGTTTAGTTAATATTATAAAATTTTAAAATAAAAATATATTCTATAATTTTTAAAAATTTAAAACTATAAATTATTATTATACTATGATTTTTGATATTCTTATAATATATAAAATGTAAATATTGTTAATTTAATATTTAACTGTAGCTACATTTGGTAGTTAACCAGTCATAAGTATCCCGCAAACGCACCAATTTCTAACCGCAGAACCAGTCGTACAAATCTCTTAAAACCGCTAGAAACCACAACCACCCGCATCCGCAAACTTCCGCAACCGCTGCGTTTAAACCAGTAAGACCCTAAGTAACGATGTTTTTCCTCTTTTCTGTAGAAAACGAGAAGTAGTCTCTCTCTCTAGGCTTTCACTACTAATACTCCTAAAATCCCTTAGTTTTTTTTAAGGCTGATTTATTATGACATTACAATTATGATATGGGAAAAACTACATAGACGATTCGGCAACCGACAATACTACTTGTCTTATGAGAACCTATGTCTAACTGCATCACCTGAGCCATCCTATGAAGATCCACGCCTGGCCAGATTTACTTGCACCATGTTGAAGATTTCTTGTAAGCCTCTCCCGTAGTCTTCATAATTGTTTAATAAATAGTTTTTTCCAGGAATTGAAACCTGAATTTCCTGTAATCTGTAATAAATTATATAGTCTGAGATTCGAACCTCAGATAAGTGTAGAAACCTTTAAACCTTAACCAATATGCTACGGTTCCACAGAATCCCTTAGTTTAAGAAGTGCCTTCACATCGAAAACAATTGTCTCTTTCGCTCACTCTCTTCACTCTCTTCACTCTCTTTAGTTCCTTCTTCGTTTTTGGAAGTCTTTCACTTTACAAAACCATAATAAAACTTTAATACTTCTCAATCTCCCTATAACTCTCAGATCACTATGGTCTAGATACTTTTTCCTGAAGACCAGATTTAATTTGTTGCTCCAAAGCATAGTAATTAAAAGCAAGTTGCGCTGCTTTTGCTGGTTGCGAGGGTATGTGTTCTTCAGTCTCTTAATCTCAAACTGTCGTTAGATTTGAAGAGAATATATGTGTGTTTGATGATACATTTTTTTTGTTAGGTTCAATTGTCTTCTTGATTATCATCAACCTCCTACTTGAACTGACTTTTTTTAAAGTTGGTTTGTCAGCTTTTGCTTAAGCATGCTTGCAATAAAGGTTTTCTCTTTTGTATATTTGTTCTCTATCTTTTTGAAACTTCCAAATTAGTTTTCAAAGTATTTTAAAATGGGTTTAATGAGTAGTGAAGAAAGCTTTTGCCTTTTTGTAGCTTAATCATTTGGTCTTACTCATTAATTATCTTTACTCTTTGGTTTTTTCTTCCTAACTATAGTGTCTTTGTCCCTAAACAAAGAAACACTTTTGCAAACCCAAATAAGACTATTAATTAACTTGACTATCTTCTGCAGAGAAAGATCAAAATAATGGAAGTTGCGAGTCAAGAAGAACATGACATGCCTATTCCAATTAACACTACTCATGGTGGGCATGGACACATGATACACCGTCATCATGATCATCGCCATCATAATCCTGCCAATTCTACTCATCCAAACCCACTAATAGTCCTCTCAAATGGTAATGGTTTTAGGCAAAACCATGACGATCCTGATCATCACAATGTGGGCTACAACATCATGATCAGCAACAACAAGGAGAAGCATGTGGTTAACAAGTACAAGGAATGTTTGAAGAACCATGCAGCTTCCACGGGAGGCCATGCTATTGATGGTTGTGGAGAGTTTATGCCAAGTGGTGAAGAAGGTTCCATAGAAGCTCTCACTTGCTCAGCTTGTCACTGCCATAGAAACTTCCATAGAAGAGAAATAGAAGGCGAAGATAAGACCTACTTTTCCCCTTACCACCACAACCAACCACAGAGAAATCCCATGTTCCATCACCACCACAAGATGACCAGATCACCGCTACCACAGCAAATGATCATGCCACTTGGCGTTGCAACAACAACTGTATCAAACTCAGAGTCAGAAGAAGACATACCATTTCAGCAGCCACCACCGCCGTACAATCACGGTGGACATAATCAAAAGAAGAGGCTTAGGACAAAGTTTACTCAGGAGCAGAAAGAGAAGATGCTGAGTTTTGCGGAGAGGATTGGTTGGAAGATGCAGAGACAAGAGGAATCTGTTGTTCAGAAGTTTTGTCAAGAGATTGGAGTTAGGAGAAGAGTTCTTAAAGTCTGGATTCATAACAACAAACACAATCTATCCAAGAAGAGCAATAATAACAATGTCGAGATTTCTGCTGGTAACAACGACATCAATAAAGCTCTTACTGGAAATCGTGCTTCTAGTTCTTAATTAGTTTACCTTGAGATGATTGTTATTATCTATGTTTTCTTAATGTAAGCACCTTATGGTTAATATTTTAACTCTATTGTTCGCTGTTAATCATTAGACTTTGTAGCTTATGATCATTTGTCTCATTTATTCATTCCAGTAATATATGCATGCTATCATATATATATATATATATATATATATATGTATGTTTAGTTTTGAACAATAGACTGTATACGTATGATATCATGATTATCATCATCACATGATCAAAAATATATTGCACGGAAAAAAAAGGAAGCAATAAATTAGCTCTATTTGTGGGAGAGTTGAAGATTGTCCTGGTGAGTGAAGTCAAGTCCTATTATGTGTGACGTATTTAGGTTGAGTAAATGCTTGGTTGGTGTCAAAAGTGAGTATAAGTCAAGTCCTATTATGTGTGACGTATTTAGGTTGAGTAAATGCTTGGTTGGTGTCAAAAGTGAGTATAAGTCAAGTCCTATTATGTGTGACGTATTTAGGTTGAGTAAATGCTTGGCTGGTGTCAAAAGTGAACTCATTTATTTATTTATTACTCCCTCCTTTTTTAATATAAGTCGTTTTAGAGTAATTTTTATATTCTAAATTATATGATATTTTCGGTTTTCTATGTAAAATTTATTAACACTTAATGTTTTATGACCAATGATAATATATATTTTTTTTTTATTTTTCTAATTTGTGGAGACACACCTGATGACTTCAGAATTGAAGTTTATGTCTGAATGAAACTATAAAAGAGGGAATACATTTCTATATTTTTATTTACTGGTGAATGTCTTTTATCTGCCACCATTCTTTAGGCTATGTGAATCTTTTGAATGATTTAACACTTATTATCTCACTGATGCATGTTTTCAGCTACCTTAAATTTAACTTGCATTCTCTCAAAGAAACAAGAAGACATTCGTGTTCCAAAAAAAAAACAAGAAGACATTCATACTGAAGCATAGAATTTGTTTTTGACCGGTACCAGAGACGCTCCAAGAAGATCTGCTCTCTAAACTGAGTGCACCGCCAAGGAGTGATGCTCCACTTATCACCCCCAGCGACCTTGCGGAGGCTGATGGATTTGTCTTTGGCTTCCCAACAAGGTTCAGTATGATGGCTTCTCAGTTCTAGGCATTCTTAGATGCAACTGGTGGCCTCTGGAGGACTCAACAACTTGCTGGTAAGCCAGCCGGAATCTTCTACAGCACCAGGTCTCAAGGTGGTCGTCAAGAAACCACCGCGTACGTTTCTTTTCCAAACTAACACTTAACGACACTTGCTTCGGTTTTAACGTTTGGGAGTGTTTACTTGTGTTGTCATTGTTTCTAACACAATTTTCTTGTAATCTTTGTAAGCATGAGTCAAAAACTATATTTAGGACTAACTCTATTTTTTTTTTAAATCTTGATCTCATGCCAGTTAAGCAAAACATAAGAATTTTTTGTCAATTTATTTATTTGTAAACATAAGAATCAAGTTATATGTTTACAACTACATGTTTGGTTGCTAATGACATTTATAGCATATGGGGTAAGTTGGATTTTCGTCACTTTTAACTCATTTTAGTTTAGGATGAAGAACAAGAAAACAAATCCACAAAGATCAAAGTTTAACTTATTTGTCTGAGCAAGATAATAACACTATCATTCAAATTCTACTAACCCTTTTGTTGAGCCCGACAAAACATAAAAAAAATACAAAACCAAATATTGCCCATATAAGTGTGTAAATATTTTTTTCAAACTATTGAAAATATAGATACTTAAATCAAAATCAATTTCGAAAATTCCATATAGCTATTCAGATTCACACGCTGATATCTTGCATATTTACATTGTTTTAATTATCCTTTCTTGTGCACATTGGTCTTTTGGAATAGTATTTACACATGTTTAGGTTGCATTTCCATGCATTAGTCCTTAACAGGTATTGGAGAGAGTTTCATGATGAACTCTGTGCCTAAAGGAGTGTTTTGATGCCCAAAGAATGTAGATGAGTCGTTGAAGGATCCTAGCGGCCAGGCGTAGCAGCAAAGGCTGGTCGCTACAGAAGATAGAGCTGAAAACCTGAGGCACCCAAGTATCCTAGCGGCCACACGTAGCGGGCAAGACAAGTTGCTATAGTCGTAGCAACCTCCGGTAGAGAACTTTTCTAGTCACTACGGAGAAAAATATCTATGTTTTTGTGGGTCAAACCAGGCTTGTTGTGTTGGCCCAACTCGAGTTTTAGTCTTCTATAAATACTTTTTAGACCAAAATTTGGGAGGATCTTGTTTTTTATCTAATCAAAAGCCACTTTTGGGATAAAGATCTAATCTTGATCATAATTTCTTATCTTTGCTTGATTATCTTGCTCTCTAATCATGTTTAACCTTGAATCATCCATGATTTTGGGGTTATTCATGTCTATTAGTGAGTAGACTAATCTTGGATTCATGGGCTAGGGTGATTAAGGATGATTAGAGAAGATCTAGGGTGTTTAGTGTTAGATTTACTAGTTTCCTTGCTTGTTGAGGGTTCTTAATGCTATTTTAGTCTTGATCATACTAAAATAGATCTCTAGGCATTTTCTGCCCACAAGGTGTATGATGAAATGTCTGAACCAACTCTTCAATGCTTTTAGCTTGCTTTACCTAAGAGATTAGTTGCTAAAGGAGTTAAGATTGCTATTGGA
>NC_027749.1:43227922-43228637 GCF_000695525.1 Brassica oleracea var. oleracea
GATAGAGCTTGTTTAGCTTAGTGTCTAGGCATAAGAAAAGTGTTTGATTGCTAGCTTGCCACCCTTAGATTGGATCTACATCACCCGAGATCAAATGCCTAGCCCCATGAGTCCTCTTGCTTCATATTGAGAAAGAAAGATCATTACTTTATTGCATTAGCTTATTAGTTCTTAGTTCATACCATCTTTAAAACCGGATTGCACTTAGCTTAAGCATGAACTTGCATTCCCTTTGCTTTAGAATCACCTAGGATTAGTTCGACAATCTTTTATACTACATTGATTTGATCTTGGACCCTTGAAAAGTCCTGCATCAAATTGGCGTTGTTGCCACGTTCTAGGTTGATTCTGAAGATGCATTCAAGTTGAAGCTGTTCCCTTTTTCTTTGGGAGACAGAGCACATCAATGGAAGAAGGTTTTTCCAAGTGACTCTATCACAACTTGGACTGAGTGCAAGAGGGCATTCCTAGAGAAGTTCTTCTCTACCTCAAGGACATCCAAAATCAGGAATGAGATCTCTAGCTTTCAGTAGAAGAACCTAGAGGGATTTAGTGAAGCATGGGAGAGGTTCAAGGGCTATTGGTCTCAATGCCCACATCATGGCTTCACCAAGGAGAGTTTGCTTAGAGTAGCTCTACCACAGTGCAGAAACAAGCTTGATACTGCCAGCAATGGTTTCTTTTTGGGAAGAACTGAGGAAGAGGCAGAGGAACT
>NC_027749.1:43228713-43229094 GCF_000695525.1 Brassica oleracea var. oleracea
ATGATCAACAGACAAAGAAAGAGATCAAGTCCTTACAAGACAAGATGAATTTGCTTCTTTCCAACCAAGCTAAACAGGAGCAGATGAACTTTGTGGGTGGTCCTAGTCAAGAGGTTCCTCCTAAGGTCAATGAGGTTGATGGTTTAGAAGGCCAAGAGGAGTTGTGCTTCATCAATGCTAATGGCACATGGTACAGGAAAGAGCCCAATTTTCAGTACCAAAACAACTATCAGCAAAGGCCTTACTACAACAATCAACAAGGAGGTTACCAAGCCAAACAGAACTATCCTCAAGCCAACCAGTCTCCTCAGACTCAAGGAAGCTATTCTAAAGCTCAAGCTCCATATTCAAGTGTGGATTCTATGTTCAAGCAACTCTTGG
>NC_027749.1:43229194-43243654 GCF_000695525.1 Brassica oleracea var. oleracea
CATCATAGGATGAGATATTGAGAGCGGTCTCAGTGACATCTAGGGATGTCAATTGGACGGACTGGGTGGATTTGGGCGTGTCCAGATGGACTTATTTTTTTCTGGGTGTTTTTTGGTCGAGCCTAAATAGCACCATGTCCAAATATGACCATGTCTAAATAGGACCATGACCAGGTGGACTGTCCATGGAGTCCAGTTGTCCATTTAATGTAAAATGTCTAATTTTCAAACTTAAAAGATGTACAGATTAGAAATATCATATATATATAACATCTTAAACTTACTTGACTTTCATGTTTTACAAAAGATACTTAAACTTAAATTTCATGTTTCACAAAAGATACTTAAAATCTTAATCTTAAACTTAAAATCCATGTCTTACAAAAGCTAAAAGGTACTTAAAATCCATGATCTCATTGAAAATAATCAAAATTGCCTAAAATTATGGAGAACATGATACATAAGCAAATTCACTTCTCAAATAATAGTGTATATATATATATATATATATGGAATCAAATGCATGAAAGTTCTTTCATAAAAACACGTTTTTTTAAGAATATTTAAAAATTTGATTAGTTTAAAAATAATATAAAACTAAATTATTATTTGTTTTATTTGATAACAACAGTTTTTAAATAGTATTATAAATATGAGAAATCTAATATGATGATGTCTATGGAAGCAAATACACACTAAAGATCTTTGATAAAAGCATGTTTGACAAAAGCTTATCTAAAACTTTGGTTAGGCTAAGAACAATAGAATAACAAGTTATAATACCTAAGTTTAATTATTTATTATGTGTAATATATTATTAAAGATATCAATGATTTTAGTCGTTTCTAAATTTTAACATAATCAATAAATAATTTTAGTTATTTTATTAAAGTAACAACGACTAAAACCATTCAAACTTTTAACATTCAGTAGACGAAAAATCACTTTGCAAATAATAATAATAATTTATAACTTATTTATTTTATTCAATCTATAATGTAACTCTATAATATTATTGTTTATATTTCTTATTCGGCATAATTAATATATAGTGATTTGTTTAATATTTTTTACTTTGTTACTATTTTTATTACTTATGAATATATTTTCGAGTTAGATACAATAAAGTAACAATTTGAAAAAATCAAATAGAGAATCTTCTCCAAAAAAAAGCTTCCTCACGGAAGTACTGATGTCGTCCATCTTTGCTTGGAACATGCGTGGATTCAATCAGCCACGCAAACAAAAGGCAATTAGGTATTGGGTCAAAGCTGTGAAGTTGTCTATTGGGTGTTTACTTGTGACTAGAGTGCAGGAGGATAGTTTCAAGAAAATTTTTGATGTTACTTTTCCAGGTTGGAGTTGTCTCCACAAATACTCTAAGTCTCTAACCATAGACTGGGAAGAATTTGGGTATGTTGGTCGAATGAGGTGGAGGTTTGTCCGGTTTCTACTAGTTCACAGATGATCACCGTGTGGGTGAGAAACAAGGCATCTGGGGACACTTTTATCTGTTCTTTCATCTATGCGTCCAACTGTATGATTGAGAGACGGGAGCTATGGATTGAATTGGAGTTTATAGCAGGATCAGTGGCAGGTCCAACAAACTCAAGGTGATTTCAATGTTGCCTTCTCAGCTTTTCAGCATTTCTCAACTTCGGGAGACTGCGATGGACAGAAATTCTATTCGAGAGTTTCAGAACGCGGTTCACAATTGTGATATGATGGATTTGGCACAAGTTGGTCCTTCCTTTACGTGGTCAAACTGTCAGGATGCAAACCTGATCAGTAAGAATCTGGATCGGGTAATGGTCAACACTTGCTGGATTAATGAATTCCCAAACTCTTTTGCCACATTCAAGTCTGGTGGGGTTTCAGATCACATGCGCCTGCATATTCAGCTTAGAGCTGCTACTCCGAGGAATTCAAAACCATTTTAGTTCTTTAATCACACAGCTACACACCCGCAGTATCTTGAAGTGGTAGCTAACGTGTGGAATGAATCTGATCTCATGTTTCATTCGCGATCAGCCCTTAAGATGTTCCAGGAAAAAGATAAGGCTCTCAAGTCAGAGATGAGAGCGCTAAATCAAGATGTGTTTGGTGATCTGTCGAGGCGAGTCAAGCAGGCCTATGACGATCTTTGTGCTAGGCAAACAGAAGCAATGCAGAATCCGCAGACTTCTACTTTTGAGGCCGCATCTGATGTTTGGAAACACTGGCACCACATTTCAGGAATTGAGGAGCAATTTTACTACCAGAAATCTAGAGTGCAATGGTTGGGTTTGGGTGATAGAAACTCTCGGTTTTTTCATAAGGTCACACAGAGTAGGAATGTACGAAACTCTCTCAGGAAAATTGTCACGATGGATGGAAGAATTCTCACATCACCAAGTGAAATCAAGCAGGAAGCGGTTGCTCATTTTCAGAGTTTCCTCAATGAACTGAATCCACCCTCTCCTGAGGTACCAGTAAACCTCTCTGAGTTGATAGAGTATCGCTGCTCTAGCGAGGATGCAGCTTCTCTTATGAAAACGGTGGAAGCAGCGGAGATTACTGAAGTGATATTCTCTATGCCTTCTAACAAGGCTCTGGGGCCTGATGGGTTTCCATTGGAGTTTTATAAAGCAGCTTGGTCAATAATAGGAAAGGATTTCATCACAGCAGTCCAATCTTTCTTCCTGTTTGGTTTCATGCCTCATAGTATTAATGCCACCTTACTAGCCCTCATTTCTAAGACTACAAATGCTGAAAAGATGACTGACTTCAGACTGATTGCCTGCTGCAACATAATCTATAAGGTCATCTCTAAGGTTATTGCAAGAAGGCTTAAGGCTACTCTTCCGGAGGCTATAAAGTTGAATCAATGTGCTTTTGTAGAGGGTAGGCTTCTCTTGGAAAATGTCTTTTTGGCCAAAGAACTCGTTAAGGACTATCACAGGCTCTCGGTTACAACTAGATCAGCTATAAAAATTGGATATTTCGAAGGCTTTCGTACTGTGCGATGGTCTTTCATTGAGGACACACTGCGTGCCATGAACTACCATGATCTGTTCGTTACCTGGATAATGAAATGCATATGGACTGCGGCTTTCTCTGTTTCCCTTAATGGAGAGCTGGAAGGTTTTTTCACCAGCAGTAGAGGCATCAGGCAGGGCTGCTCCTTGCCTCCTTACCTATATGTTATTAGCAGTAACATACTCTCCAAACTTCTCAATAAAGCAGTTGAAGAAGGCCGCATTGGATTTCATCCGCAGTCTGGAGCTGTAAAGCTGCCACATCTAAGCTTTGCAGATGATATCGTCGTTTTCACGGATGGATCTCCAGAATCGCTCAGGGGAACCCTACAAGTTTTTGAGGATTTTTCTTCTTTGTCTGTATTGAGAATAAATGTTTCTAAATCTACTGTGTTTGCTGCAGGGAGAGGGAAGCAAAATCTTGAAGGTGAAGCAGCTATGGCAGGTCTCTCTAATCTGCTCTGCCTATCAAGTATCTTGGCCTTCCCATCACTACAAAAATTATGACCAGAAGTGACTATGAGCCGCTGATCACAAAAAATCAGAAACCGGTTTTTATCATGGACGAGTAAAGCTCTCTCTTATGCGGGTCGTCTTCAACTCTTCAACTCGGTTATAGCAAGCATCACAAATTTCTGGTGTGCTGCTTTTTGTCTCCCCCAAACATGTATTGACGAGATCGAGAGTATGTGCTCTGCATTCCTCTAGAGTGGTTCCCCTAACATTACAACACGGGCAAAAATAGCTTGGGATGATGTCTGCTGTCCGGTAGAAGAGGGAGGCTTGGGTCTGCGGAAAGTAAAAGAAGTCAGTACGGTATTTATGCTTAAACTCATCTAGAGACTATTTACTAGCTCGTCATCGCTCTGGGTTCTTTGGGTAAAGCATTTTTTTCTTCGAGATGAGGTCTTGTGGGATATCAAGGATACAAGGGCAGGTTCTTGAGTATGGCGAAAACTGATGCGTGTTAGGCATTTGGCAAAGAGTTTCTTGCGTATGGAGATCAAGGATGGAAGATCTGTTCGATTTTGGACATATGTGTGGCATCCTAAAGGCAGACTTATTGAGGTTACTGGTGAAATAGGCACTCAGAAACTTGGTATAAGGATAGATAAGAAGATAAATGATATTCTTGTTGATGGTGCCTGGAGATTTCGATGCTGGCGGGATCCACTTATTCAGAACATGGTTCAGGAGATTGAGAGATTTCCTTTAAAACTCACTGGTGGCAGAGATGAAGCTTTATGGAAGCGTGGGAGTGATGAATTTAGCGCATGATTTAGAGCTTCTCATACATGGCAGCAGATAAGAGCTCGCAGAGACATGGTACCATGGAGTAAGATTGTCTGGTTCCGTCAAGGTGTTCCGCGTTTTGCTTTCATCACATGGCTTGCCATTCAATATAGGCTTTCAACAGGGCAACATACAAGTATTTGGGGACAGACTCAATGCTGCACCTTTTGTGGTGAACCAGATGAAACTAGGGATCACCTGTTCTTTGCATGCCCGTATACATTTACGCTTTGGTTAAGTGTGGCGGGAAACTTGTTTGGTATTGACCCGGATCCGGACTGGGACATCACCCTGTGTCGTCTGCAAACAACAACATATGATCGTCTCAACTACATTCTATTGAGGCTGGCTTTTCAGGCTACGATTTATTATGTGTGGAGGGAACAAAATGATAGGAAGCATAACAATGGAGCCAAATCAGTGGACCAGGTTACAAAGCTGACCGACAAAACAGTGAGAAACCGTATCACATCTACAAATTATCCTCTTCATCCGAGATTGCGTGGGCTAATGAGCAGATGGCTTGAAACTCATAGTTACAAATATAGTTTTATAGCTCTCTTTTAAAATTTTCGGGATTCTAAACTCCTTAAAGTTGTACATATATTATTTCTACGATGATCAATAAATTTAACATTTCATAAAAAAAAAGAATCTCCTCCAAAATATGTTTTTTATTTAATTTCTATATTTTTCGTATAATACATTTTTAAAATTTATTTATATTATGGAAAATATATATGTTAATATAATCTATATTTACATGTTGTGTTTAAAAATATAATTTAACATATATCATTTTAGCATTTTATGGGATTTATAAGTATAGACATATTATTTTACTAAATTTTATACATAGTAGCATCTATCATATTATTTTAGTAAATTTTATAGATATATAATATTTTTTAGATGTTATGATATTAATTTTTTTTTTTTATTAATATTTCAAAATATTAGATTACTTTAGCTTTTACAACATATATAGTTTGTTTTTTCGTAATGCATTTCAAAAAGCTATTCTTTATTATCTATGATTTTATATTTTGTAAATTTAAATATTATCCTTTTAGTTTGAATGTTTATTTTCAAAATTTTATATTTTGTCAGAAAAACTTTGAAAAATTGCACAACTATTTTTTAGTTTTGAAGATTACATGAATTTTGAATTATTTTTGTTACTACATTAATAAATTATTTTATAAAAAAAATTAACTTTTGTTAATTTTTTCTAATTTGTACTAAAAAATTGGTTATAATTAAATTAAAAAAGGAAATTTATAATTAAAATTTTATTTGTCATTAATATTTTTAAATGAATTATCAAAATTTCATAGTTTTCTAATAACATATTTTAAAATAGTATATGAACTAAAGTTATATGTCATTATATTTTTGTATATAAAAATTTTAAACCATATATTGTTGAGAGTTTACGAATTTTAACTTATTTTAATGATAAGTGACAATTTATTTAAATGAATTTTTTTTAAAAAAAATGTTAATTTACCTATTTAATATAGTTTTTCATACGTAATTCATAAACACTTCTATTTATATAATAAATAGTATAATTATAAAAGTTATAAAAATAGTGATATAATTTTTATTTTCTTGTTTATAATAATATTATATTATTAATCACAAAATTAATTAATGTATTATTTTGTAAAAATAAACTTTTAGTAAGATTTTGTTAGATTATTTCTCAATATATTTTGTAATAATTAAAATAAAAATAAAAATAAAATTTATAGTTGGTTTATTATTAATTTAAATAATCAAATATGTCATATTAACTAATTCTTTAAGTGGTCCTACTATGACATGTTAATTGTAGATAAAAACATGACCCTAAATTAATAGATTAGATGATTAGAAATGTCATGATGGAATAACTAGTGTCAATCTGATCCTAATAAATTGATCTTAATATCTAATCTATTACAGTATAGTCATATTTTTATCTACTGTTAAAAGGTTGTCACTTAATTTTTAAATGGTCCTACTAAAATTAACTTATCTTATATATCATAACAATAATAAAGCAATACAATTTATCTAACTATTAAATTCATAAAATCTAGGATGTGGTAACTACCTTTTGAAGAAAAAATCAAACATTTGGCCATGTTTTAAATGAAGGATCTTTATATAAGAATACTATAAAAATCTAGAATATCTATATTGTTATATATGAAAAACTATTTTTCACGAGAACAGTAAATTGTTTATATTTGTTGTTATTACAACTTTGCTCAAGAAATGTGGTCCATTATTTTAGTAGTAACATTACGCTGTTTTGAAATTTTGGATTAATTTTTAGGTTTGTAAATATAAATATAATATCTGATGTAATTAACATTGATGAACATTGCTTAAAACTAATAAATTATAGGAAATAAATGAAGCAGAAATTGCATAAACACAGAACATATTTATAGCAGTAATTGACATTGATGAAGTAGCTTAAAACTAATAATACCGATCCAATCAAATTAGTCAGTTATATACTATATTATATCCAGGGAAAAATTGAAAATTATACGTGTAAAAATTACTAATCCAAAATTAACACCAAAGTACAATACCATAAGACATTTACGAAAATATCGATTAAGATACATTATTTTTCAAACAGCATGTAACACGAAACTTAAACTACAAGTTTAAAAATTTTATAAAATAAATTATCTTTTAACTATAATAAATGAAAAATTTCCGCGCGCGCTTAGCACTGATTCATATCTAGTTAGTACTAAAATACAAGCTCAACATTGTAGGTAGACCAGTCATGCTAGCCAGCTCATTGTTAATCACAAAATCAAAAAAGACAAATTAACAAGTTTAACAGGTTTTAGGAGACCTGTTCTAGTTATGACATATTCTAGTCCTATCCAAGGATCACTATTGATTTATTATATATTTTTCAAAATATTAAAACGTGATCATGTACGGACAAGGCTAAATTGATATACGGTCTTTTGGTCCAAAGTCCAAACACAGTAATTGATTGTTATTGATTTGTGTTTTGAGATGGAACACATGCTACCAAAGGTGTTTTGTAACAAACTAGAAAGTGATGTTCTCATCTTCACCCTATTTGGGTCGAGCTTTCAAGTAAGTAACTTAAGCGTGTGAATGTCAAAAAGTAGAGGAAGAGCAAAGGGTTTTAGGCAAATATGATGTGATACTCTCAACAACTTTGTTTATACCTAACCCTTAGAGAGAAGCACGCATAAATTATGAATAATTAGAGAAAAAAATACATGAAGATAATTTACATGCATAATGAAGGGTTCTAAGTGATCATTACAATGTTCTTTTTATTTACATATAAGACATGGAATAAATAAATTAGATATGGGATATAACGAGAAAAGATAGACAAAACGGACAGAAAGGCAAAGACTCGACACCTTGGGTTCAATGAAGTGTGAGGCCAACCCTAAGAACGAGCCTCAGTGGCGTGAACCCCTTTTAAACCTTGACGACATAATAAAACTTATAAGTATGTTTTTTTTTAATATAGTTTATTTTTACTTTTTTTTTGGAACTCTCGCAGGGGTGGGCAAAATCCGAACCGAAGTAAAACAACCCCAAAACTAAAGTATATGTTCCAAAACCCATTCTATTAAAACTTCAATAAGGTTTTCTTTAGGTTACTAGTTGTTCAACTACAAGTCTTTAATTTCTCCAAAAGTTTTTTGATATTTAATCAAAAGTATAATAAGGTTTTCTTTAGGTTACTAGTTGTTCAACTACAAGTCTTTAATTTCTCCAAAAGTTTTTTTATATTTAATCAAAAGTATTTCTGGATTTTGTAAAATGAATATGAAAGGCGCTAACAAAAAAAAAAAGAATATGAAAGTTTGAGACTTTATGATTGGCAGGTTAGTAAATTTTTGGATTTTTGATTGTTCATAGCTTATACAGTCACAAGGAGGTCTTTCTCAGGGAACTTGTAAGGTGAGTAATGGAATTGATTTGAGTTGAATTGTGTGTGTTGTGTGTTCTGTAAAGACCTGATTTGTGTGTGTGTGTGTTTGTATATGTTTACTAGGAGGTGGTGGTGAGCTTGAGATGCGGATCAAGCTTGATCCTGACAATGGAACCATCTGTAGAAGCCGGAAACCGAATTGAAATAACAGTAATAAATAAAGCGATATTAAGGAAAGAAACGATTGTAAAACTCCGATAGAAAACGAGAAAAAACGTTTACAGAAACAGACATGGAGTCGAGATACGATCTCTTTCCTTAACTCTAAATATTTGCTCTGTAGTGAGACGGAACTGTACGAATATAGAGTCTCAGTATACAACCATGGTAGACGATTCACCCTTCACTCGTAAATGCCCTAACGAACTATAAACTCTACGAAACATTCTCGAACTATTAACTTGCGCTAAGGAATTTTCTCAGTTGGTTTTCAAAGTAAAAGTAATAAAAATCAATGAAGAGAGTCGGGTTTATTTAAAGAGAAGAAGAAGACCTACTTCTTGCAACAGCTGATGTACGTGTGTGCGAGAATCTCGCGGAGATTGAAAGGAGTTGAGTTGCGAAACTTATTCCGCAAGACGCTCTCTTCTCGTTTAAAAAATATTTTGGGCGAACAGAAAAAATGTGTTTCCTTTTGAAACGAACTACACGTCGTTTAGAACGAATTGGGGGATGTTTTTTTATTCGATAATGGGTGAAAAACCAAAATTAATTTGGTACCAAAAAATAATTATTGGGAGAGACCCTTCAACAAGACCAAGCTGAGTAACAGCGGCAGCCGAGCCGGTCACCTTCCGTTTAGAACGAATTGGGGGATGTTTTTTTATTCGAAAATGGGTGAAAAACCAAAATTAATTTGGTACCAAAAAATAATTATTGGGAGAGACCCTTCAACAAGACCAAGCTGAGTAACACGGCGGCAGCCGAGCCGGTCACATTCCGGGAAGACTTTGGAAGTGATATGTCTTAAGACATATTTATACTACTCAGCAACATTCAACTTACCCGATGTGGGACAAAGTTGAGCTTATATCACTTGTCCATTTTGACAGTGTTTCACATTCCGAGTTCATCACTTCATCACATGATTGCTCATTACATTTAGCTTTGTTTTTGACATATGAATATACTGACTTGTAGTGCTCGTTACAAGCTTTCCAACGAGCTAATAATCTGGTCATGGCGACCACTGGTTTGGCCGAAAAAGCCACTGTAAAAGTAAAACAAAGTCAGCCTTTATATTCTGTTATAAAACAGAGTTCCAACACCATCACCGTTACATGTGAAAGAGCTCTAATTTTTTAAAAAGTTTTTTTTTGAGTATTAACAGTTGGGGTAAAGAAATGATTATTGTATTCGACTTTGCAGTGATACTTGTAATTTCCCTTGCGTGTGTGTGTGGTACTAATGGTCTTTGTTTTAGAATCTGATTTATGTGTGTGTGTTTGTGTATGTTTAGCTTTGGATATGCGGAGGTTCTTGAGTGTAACAGAGACTCAATCCAGATTCTTGAAGGCTCTCAAGGTTTGTGTTTCATCTCTATGTAAAAATTCAGTCTTGACGTCGAGTTTATAGGACTCATTGTTGTTTTAATATCTCCTCTCTTTATTCAGGAAAACGAGGATCTTGGTGCTGGCAACGGTGGTTTGGGGTTGGCTTTTACTCTGCTTACTTAGACGACTGGGAACAGAGAAAGAGACTCGTTTGTTCCTGTTTGAGTTTTTCAACATACAAACTTAAAATCAGATTTTTGTTCATATTTGCCATTTGTTTCCATTTTTGAAATGGTTGCTTCTAAAGAACAAAAACCATGATGTATTTATTCAATCAATAGTTGTTTCTCAAATCAGAATATATCTAAACTAGGAGTTTAGGTGCTTCAAGCAATCAGAATCATGATGTATTCAATCATCAAGGCTCCAAAATCTAAAGAACAAAACCATGATGTATTCAATCAATAGTTGCTTCTCAAATCAGAATATATATAAACTAGGAGTTTAGGTGCTTCAAGCAATCAGAATCATCACATCAGTTGAGGGGTCAGAAGCTTGCCCTAGCTGGATCAATAGGCTCATAAACCCCTGAAGCTAGCTCCTCACTGAAAAGAGAAGTTATGTCACAAACAGTTTGAAAAAGGAAGAGAAAGAGAGAGAAGTGAATACCACTTTACCTTGAAAGTTTGAAATTGTGTCGTCTCAGCCTTAATACAACTGAGATAAAAGCTTTTCTGACAGCTTCAAAGCTACCCCATAGTTCAAGAGTCGTGCCACTACGACCATAGTCTTTTACGATGATGTTAGCTTCTGTCACCGCCTTTGTCTTAGAGATGTAAATTGGATCAACACATGCGAGAGCCATCTCATCAACAACAACCTTGACGGAATGAGCTCCAGAGGAGTCATCACATATGTAGGGGAATGAAAGAAATGCAGCCTCCTCCAAAGGGGAGTGAAGCTCGCACACCTACATAGCAAAAGAGAGAGAGAGAGAGAGCATGAAGGAGAAAGAAGAAAAGAGAAGAAACATAGTGGGTATAAAGAAACAAACCTCATAGGATGAGATATTGAGAGTGGTCTCAGTGACATCTAGGGATGTCAATTGGATGGACTGAGTGGATTTGGCCGTGTCCAGATGAGCTTATTTTTTTCTGGGCGTTTTTTGGTCGAGCCCAAATAGCACCATGTCCAAATATACCATGTCCAAATAGGACCATGACCAGTGGACTGTCCATGGAGTCTAGATGTTCATTTAATGTAAAATATCTAATTTTCAAACTTAAAAGATGTACAGATTAAAAATGTCATATATATATATAACATCTTAAACTGACTTAAATTTCATGTTTTACAAAAGATACTTAAACTTAAATTTCATGTTTCACAAAAGATACTTAAAGTCTTAAACTTAAACTTAAAATCCATGTCTTACAAAAGCTAAAAGGTACTTAAATTAAACTTTCATGCTTCATTCCTTCACTTAATCTACTTCTTTTTCTTTTTTCTTCTTACGCAGACATCACAACAGAGACATTTACTTAAAGAGACAACTTACTCGTCACTTCAAATCCACGCAGCTAGTTTCTTCCACAAACTAGAGCTTGTACATTTGATGGAAGAAGTCGACTCCTATACTTGCTAAGAACACGGCTTCCAGCACTGAATGACGACTCAGAGGACACGGTTGTAATGGGTATTGAAAGAACATCACACGCCATGCGAGCCAGCTCTTTAAACCGTGTTGCATTGTTTTTCCAGTATCTCAAGACATCTATAGTCATAAAGGCAGCCATATCTACAACCGGTTTAGACAAGTACACATCTAAAGCTGATTTTCCTCTTCCCTCCTTTGAAGAAAAGAATGCATAAAACTCATGCGTTATGAACATAAAAACAGTAAGACACCAAGTACAAAAACTCCTGCATTATAACACTAACTACTTACCCCATATCCAGCTTGTATACTGTTCACCAATTGTGTTTCTGAAGGGCTCGCAGTAGTGCTCTTACGATCATCATCATCATTAAGTTTCAACATATCACCATCCATCTGAACAAAAGAGATTAAAGACAACCATTACACCAATATACCAATACGAGAATCATCATTAACCATTAACCCACTTGCAGACATTTACATAAACGAGACTTACAAACAAACGAGAATCATCATTAACAATGGATAGAGTTAAACATAACATGCATACCCATCAACCTAAAAGCAATCAAATCACAAACCCCTCAATCTAAAAGCAATCAAATCGCAAACCCATCAACCTAAAAATAACCAAATCGCAAACCCATTAACCTAAATGTAATCAAATCGCAAAGAGAGGAGAGTCGAGATGAAGCGACCTGAAGCGAATCGAAGACAAAGTGAGAGACGGAGAGGAGAGTCGAGATGGAGAGATACAGATCGAGAGATGAAGAGACGAGGCAGAGAGACACTGCTCGAGAGATGGAGAGACGAGGCGGAGAGACACTGCTCGAGAGATGGAGAGTCGAGGCGGAGAGGCAAGTCGAGAGAGAGAGTCGAGACTCGAGAGACAGACGGAGACCAATTGTGATTTCAGATTTTTTTCCCCAAATACTAACCCTAGATATTTTTAAAATATGGGCGTATTTGGGCGGTCCATGTCCATTTGGTTTTGTCCATTGGACTTTGGGCGTATCTGGGCATAGTCCATTTGGACAGAAAATATCTCGGGCAGATTTGGGCGTGACCATATTAGTCCATATCGATTTGGACAGAAAATATCTCGGGCATGATGTTAGTGACATCCCCAATTAGTTTCCAATGTGTGAGGTATTTAATGTTAAAGCAGCCCTTGGACTTTCTCTGTATCGATTGAAAGTTGGCATGTTTCCTTCCCATCAGATGTTTGGTCTTGAAGCTTGGAAAGAGAAGGCACAAGTTCCAGGTTTTGTGCTTGGACATGATGAACTTGGACTCTTCGTTATATTTTCTATGGTTGTCTTTGAGCACCTGTAGGTGGGAGATGCACCTTTCTTCTGTCTAGTTAAAATAATTGGCAGCGGCATCAGGTCTAGCACCAGCATTTACTTATAGAGACGAGCTCAACATCCTTCTAGAAAGTCCACATCGTTCTGCAGAGGTAGAAAAAGGAGATGTCATAATCCATTCAATACGATCCTTCCCAGACAAAAGCTGATACAAATAAAAAAATTATAAAGACAAAACAAACAAAGAAAACGAAAATTGCATCGATTCTTGAACCAAGATTCCCGATCATCATCTCTCTAAACTTAATTTACTTGCAAACCCATAATCTTCACTAACCTATCATCTCTCTAAACGAAAATTTCTTCGATTTCTTGAACCATAATGAATGATTCGGAAGAAAAGAAGCACCATTTATAAGATTTGGGGGCGTAGAGAGATGGAAACAGAGAGATGAAACAGAGCTTTCGTGTTCGTACGTGAGAGAGAGAGAATTGCACTAACCTATCGTCTCTCTAAACGAAAATTGCATCCTTTCTTGAACCATAATAAATGACTAAGAAAAAGAGAAGTACCTATTATCCAATTCGGCGGCGTAGAGATGGAAACAGAGAAATGAAACAGAGCTTTCGTGTTCGTACGTGAGAGAGAGAATCTTGAGAGACGTTGGGATGCGAGCTTAATTTAGAAGTGATTCTTATTATTTATTAAACCCACTTCGCTAATTTATGTATATATATATACACTCTTAACGGTCAAATCCCTTTTACAAATATTCCCTTCTTCTTGACGTTAAATTTAATAAATTACTCGTCAAAATACACGTGACCTTGGACACCCACCAGTTCTTAATTATTAAGACCATATAATTTTGATTCATCCGAAAATTGTTAGTATTGTTACGAAATTCAATGAAAAAAAAGCAGCGGCCACCGCAATTGTTGAAAATATAAAGATATAGGGCTCGCTGCACTATTTGCACATTAAATTTCATTAACGTTTTCGTTCATTTGTAATCGCACCTCAACCTTCTCTTCTCTCTATAGTAAACTCTTCCTATCAGTGTTAAAAATTCTACGGGTATAAATTTTGCCTTTATTCAAATTTCCGCGATACAATAAAATTCTAGTTCTTTTCATAACACGTTATCAACACGATCACTCTGCGATTCGGTAAAATTTATTTGTATCACTTATATCCTGTTATAATGGTCGGTATACCGCCTCTACTATTATTTATATCATGGCCGGAATACCGCCTATATTATTTACTAGTAATTTAATTTATTTATTGGTCGGCCTAGCCGCCTTATATTCTGTTTATTATTTATTGGTCGGCCGAGCCGCCTTATATTCTGTTTATTATTTATTGGTCGGCCGAGCCGCCTTATATTCTGTTTATTATTTATTGGTCGGCCGAGCCGCCTTATATTCTGTTTATTATTTATTGGTCGGCCGAGCCGCCTTATATTCTGTTTATTATTTATTGGTCGGCCGAGCCGCCTTATATTCTGTTTATTATTTATTGGTCGGCCGAGCCGCCTTATATTCTGTTTATTATTTATTGGTCGGCCGAGCCGCCTTATATTCTGTTTATTATTTATTGGTCGGCCGAGCCGCCTTATATTCTGTTTATTATTTATTGGTCGGCCGAGCCGCCTTATATTCTGTTTATTATTTATTGGTCGGCCGA
>NC_027749.1:43244045-43244287 GCF_000695525.1 Brassica oleracea var. oleracea
ATTGCTTGCATGATTAATGTAAACGGTTTTTAAATTATGAAGTTCTAATAAAATTATTATTTTGTGTTTTAGAAATACAAATGGCAAACATCGAGAAAGTCCAGTTCCCGGCCCTGAAAATAACTGGCGAAAATTACGTTGGGTGGGTCACAAACGTGAAACCATATCTGGTGATGAAAAAGATAACCGAAACAATTGTAATCGGTAACAAATCACCACCCGAGCATATAGCCGAAGCGATA
>NC_027749.1:43244909-43247781 GCF_000695525.1 Brassica oleracea var. oleracea
AAATTTTTTTTTTTTTTTTTTTTTTTTTTGATTAACCTGGAGGGATCTCAACCCCAGGGGACTAACCCCTCGGCGCGAGGCAGCCCATTTGTTACTATAGGAATTAGATACCCAATTGCCTGGCCAAACATTTGGGCATATCTGAAGAGGAGGATCGAACCCACGGCCCTTAGGACCAACGAATTCGCCTCACGCCACTCGACCACAAGCGCTTGGTTGAAAGGTAAGAAATCTTCCAATTCGAATTCGCTCAATACTACAATGGGCTGTGTATTATTTAATTGTATTTTAACATTTAGTTTGATAATACATGTCGATTGAGTCATTTTATAATTATTATGAAGAGGCATTTTGTACGGGACCATACGCTCTTGAATCTTGATATGTATCATACGTGATAGAATTTTGAACGTGGCATGATATTAGAGGGGGTTCATAGTTGGCTATATTTGCAGTTACGAGCTTGATGATTGTAAGTCAACTATCATTTGAATTTGTTCACATTATGGAGATAGAGATAGTAAAAAATTCATATTTATATTATACACGTAAAAACTCGTTAGGGTTTTACTACTTATAAAGTGAGTTGACGTACTTTGAGTAGCCTATGGTTATAGCGAATATGTTTCGAGGTAGACTGCTTATATACCCACTTTACACATATGATGATAATTTTGGCTCAGTAATAATAGATCAAGTATCTCTTTTATACTTTCTAGAAAAAGAAAAGTGGATATAAATAACTACTACTATATTCAAACGTTCTATTTAGTAATTACGAGTTGATATAATCATTAAATATTATTTACAGTGACTAATCTTACTCTCTATATATATACATATATTTATTCTCATTTCATAAAATATTAACACATACTAAAAATGATCAAAGTATATACACATTAGTAAATACCATGTATAGTATTAATCTAACACATCATAAAGTATGATTTTAAAATTTTTAATACATATTATAAAAATCATCAAACATATCCTTTTAATTCATGTCATTTTAAGAGCTGCACCATTAAAAATAAAATTATTATTATATTATATCTCTTTTGAAATATTTAATATAATTTTACATGTAAATATATCATCGAAATCATATCTTAAAATGTAAGATCAAATTATCAAAACTAGTTTAAAGTTGGGAGAATTCTACTTTTACCAAAAATTTAATATCATTTTTTCAAATTTATTTCTAAAAATGACTACTTTATAAATATCCTAAATTTGTGATTAAAAATATTAAACTAACACTCCTAAATCATTTATAAATGTTTAAGAATTATTTATTGAAGTTTATAAACTCAATCTCACCTCATAAATACTAAACTCTAAACAATAATCACTAAACTTTAAACCCAAATGTTATGATATTTTTGAAAATTGGTATCCAGTTAATGGCATTTAAAGTCATTTCTCTTAGAGTTGAATAATATCTATTAATAAATATGTATCAGTTTGTTCACTGTAAATTAGTTTAGAGTTGAAAAAATATAAAACTTAACATAGTATCAATATTCAATTACACACTGTCTAAGTGGATACAAAAATCGGTATCTCTTACAAAATAGTTCCATCTGCCGAGTCCAAAACTAGTTCTATCCAGGGCGGACACAAGTAAGGGAAGGGTGTGGCATGAGTCCCATCCTAATTTTTCTTTCGGAGTTGTTTTTTGGTATAAAATTTGTTAAATATCTTTAATTTAAAATTTAAGAAAATTTGTACTCTCTACCCACCAAATTTAAGAAAATTAACTCCATACCCTATTTTCCCTCCTCCCCCCCCCCATCATAAAATTTCTCTCCCTTCTAAAGGTATTCCACTTCTTTTAGGGTATTCACCTAATTTACCCTTTTTTTTATCTCTACTTGGTTTTCTTTTAACAATTACTAGTTTGCTCTTTACACTCTTCACTTCACCAGTGTCTAGTTTGCTTTACACACTTTTACGCTTTTCTATCAAATAACTCTTGTAACAAAAATCCAAGACAAATCAGTCACTCTAGTGCTTTAGTACAACAAGTACTAGTTTTGCTGCCCTTTTAACAATCTTTTGTTTCCTGCTCATTTTATGAAGTATTAAATAACTCCTGATACAAAAATCCAAGACAAAACTCACTCCACTCTTTTACTTTGGACTTGCCTTTTTTAAAGTGAGCTTTTTGCAAGATTGACTCAAAATTCAAAGTCAAGCTTAAAACTAAATCATGTTTTTCTTAGATTTTTCTTTTATCATATTCACCCCACAAGTTCATAATATTCACGAAAATGCTATCAACTTTTTTTTTCCCGAAAATGACATTTTTACTCTCTCACCCTCATCATCTTCAAGTAATTACAAGATTGCCATTGTCATCAATACTCCAACTACCATGAACAACCTATTTGAAGCTCTTAATGCACCTAAAATCAATTTACACTCTCTCTTTCTCACTTGTTATGAACTAAAAACAACATCTCTTTCACTTTGCCTCCATATTCATCTAAAAAACTCAAGCTTTTGATTCAAAATTTTTTATGGTTGATAGAGCCATTCAAGCATACTATTCTTGGTGGGTTACTTTCGTTTGAGATTCTGAGTGGTTGGAGAAGACTATGTGTGCTAAGGAAGTCATCTTACTAGTTTAAGGTATGAAATTGAAATTTTTTCCAGATCTGTTCGTGTAGAAGACTTACCCGTAAGTAGTATGGCTGTAGAAGACTTACGGGTAAGTCTTCTGGTCAAACGGACGACTTACTTTTAAGTCGTCATCTTTTTTTGTTAAAAAAATCTAGAGAATATCCTAGACGACTTACTGATAAGTCGTCTAGGATAAACGGGTTAGTTTTGCATTTGACCGAATTGTGTCAGATATTTGACTTTT
>NC_027749.1:43247941-43248810 GCF_000695525.1 Brassica oleracea var. oleracea
GACTTACTGGTAAGTCGTCCAGAAAAAGTTAAATATCTGACACAATTCGGTCAAATTCAAAACTAACTTGTTTATCCTAGACGACTTACCAGTAAGTCGTCTAGGGTTTTATTTTTAACAAACAAAGCTGGACTACTTACTTGTAAGTCGTCCTATTTAAAATTCAATTGCAAAAATGACATGTTTGGACGACTTACTGGTAAGTCTTCCAGACGACTTACTGGTATGTCGTCTGCGTCAATGTTTAGTAAACTTTCATTTTCTCTATGTTTACTAATGTGTTTTATTTTGAATTTTTGTAGATGATGCGTCAGTTACATGCAGTGTATGGAGAATGGCTGTTGATTGATTGCCGTTGGGATTTTGTGGTTGATAATGTCAAAGGAGCAAGAATAATTTTTGGGGGGGAAGGTTCGACACATGCTGAACTTCTTGCAATGGCTCAAGAAGATTATAACCTGGACATGAGCACATAATCTGTGGAGATAACCTACTCATTACCAGAACTTCTTGCAATGGCTCAAAAAGATTATAACCTGGACATGAGCACAAAATCTGTGGATATAACCTACTCATTACCAGCAGAAATGATGCAGGCTCCAGACGCCCCTCCTATTCATGTTACAAGTGATAGACAAGTTCGAAACTTGCTCGAGATAACCAAAACGCATGGAGTACGGCTTTGTGTATAAAGTCGTAGCAAGGGGAAACGGTTTCAGAGCTCATGGAAGAAGATGATGAAGCTGATGAATGTTTTGAAGATGTTGATGATGATTTGATTGAAGATGAAAATCATGATGGGGAGGAGGATGATGGGGAGGAGGATGCTGGTATCTCTATTGTTGCTGAAGCGGACGAGAATGATGAGA
>NC_027749.1:43248893-43250010 GCF_000695525.1 Brassica oleracea var. oleracea
GAATGGTAACAGTATCTATGTCAACCAGAGTTTTGTTAGCAAGGATGAATTGGTTTCAGAGCTGTGGTTGACAGCATGAGGTTTAGGTTCTCCTTCAGAATATACAAGTTAACGAAAACTCTCCTTGTGACAACATGTTCGGTTAGTGGTTGTCAATGGAAGGTCAGAGCGAGTGTAAAACATGGAACAAACACGTTTTGAGTAACAAAGTATGTGGAAAAACATACATGCTCAGTGGGAGACCGACTCGCTCAGCGGAGACACTGTACTCAGAAGTATGTTGGTAGGCTTTTCATTGATCGTGTTGGAATCATTGATGGGTTGAATCCGCAGCATATCGCTGATGCAATGAAGAACATGTTTGGCATGACGCTTGATTACACCACTTCATACAGAGCACTTTTATGTGCACAAACATTGGTGAGAGGATCAGCAGAAGATGGGTATTCGCGTCTGCCATCATATCTCGAGCAAATCTCCTTAGCAAATCCCGATTCTATCACGGCTATAGAACTTGATTCTATCAATAGATTTAAGTATCTATTTCTCTCTTTTGGAGCTTCTACCAAAGGTTTTAAGTATCAGAGAAGGGTCATTGTGGTGGATGGGACTCTCCTAAGTGGGAAGTATGGAGGTTTTATGTTAGTTGCAGCCGCACAAGATGAGAATTTTCAGTTATTTCTATTTGCTTTTGGGATCGTAGATGCTGAAGATGAACCTTCTTGGGAATGGTTTTTCACAAAATTGACTAGTTGTGTATCTGATGAGCAACCTCTGGTGATAGTCTCCGACCGGCACAAGGCCATTAAAAGTGCGTGTGATAAGGTGTTTCCTTGGGCAACCCGAGGAATATGTTATTATCACCTTCAAGATAACATTGTCAAAAAGTATAAAGGGAAACATCTCTTGTACTTGGTGAAAGGTGCTGCTTATGCTCATACGGTTTCAGATTTTGACCGGTACATGGCTGAGATACGGAGTGCAAACCCGGACCTTGCAACGTATTTGGAGAATGCCGACGTCATCCTATGGTCAAGGATTTATTGTCAGGGGGACATGTACAACATAAATACAAGCAACATCGCTGAATCTATTAATTCCGCTCTGAAGCGAGCTA
>NC_027749.1:43250126-43251494 GCF_000695525.1 Brassica oleracea var. oleracea
GATCGGAGATAGCGGATACGATGACGGTACAACCAATTGATGGATGGCGATTCTTTGTGAAAGGTGGCAAAATGGACTGTGTGGTTGATTTGGAAAATGGAAAGTGTGATTGTGGTGTCTATGCAGTGGAGAAAATGCATTGCTCTCATGCTATCGCTGCTTGAACATCTGCTGGTTTGCATATCTCCACACTTGTATGTCCAGTGTACTCAAAGGATTTTCTGTTTGCAGGATACTTAGAGAATATATATCCTTGTGTTGGACAACAAGTTGAGGAACACACATGCTTTCCTCCGGATGTAAAGCGTGGCCCGGGAAGACCTTTTCTTCCAGAAGACCTTCAAGTTAGTCGTCCATTGATTAGTCTTTCAGCAGACCTTCAATTAAGTCGTCCAGAAGGTCGTCCAGTTAGTCGTCCAGTGTTTAGTCTTCCAGAAGACCTTCAATTAAGTCGTCCAGAAGGTCGTCCAGTTAGTCGTCCAGTGTTTAGTCTTCCAGAAGACCTTCAATTAAGTCGTCCAGTGTTTTTTCTTCCAGAAGACCTTCAAGTTAGTAGTCCAGTGTTTAGTCTTCCAGAAGACCTTCAATTAAGTCGTCCAGTGTTTTTTCTTCCAGAAGACCTTCAAGTTAGTAGTCCACTGTTTAGTCTTCCAGAAGACCTTCAATTAAGTCGTCCAGAAGGTCGTCCAGTTAGTCGTCCAGTGTTTAGTCTTCCAGAAGACCTTCAATTAAGTCGTCCAGAAGGTCGTCCAGTTAGTCGTCCAGTGTTTAGTCTTCCAGAAGACCTTCAATTAAGTCGTCCAGAAGGTCGTCCAGTTAGTCGTCCAGTGTTTAGTCTTCCAGAAGACCTTCAATTAAGTCGTCCAGAAGGTCGTTCAGTTGGTCGTCCAGGATTTTTTCTTCCAGAAGACCGTCAAGTTAGTCGTCCAGTGTTTAGTCTTCCAGAAGACCTTCAATTAAGCCGTCCAGTTAGTCGTCCAGTTAGTCGTCCATGGTTTTTTCTTCCAGAAGACCTTCAAGTTAGTCGTCCAGGGTTTAGTCTTCCAGAAGACCTTCAATTAAGTCGTCCAGTTAGTCGTCCAGTGAGTCTATGTATTAAAAATTTATGTTATGAACTTATCTGTGTCAACTTCTTTGTCAAATTGCACTACCAAACAAATTTGAGATGGTCTTGCCCTTTATATTATCCGAAATATAGTTACAAAAGTTCACTGCTCAGAAGACTTTCCAGACTACTTATAGTTAAGTCGTCCAACATTCCAGACGACTTAACTGTAAGTGTCCTGCGCAGAATATAGTTACAAAATAGGGATCAAGTTCAAATACACACATCAGCCTAATCTATCATACAAAATAATCTAAAGTGGC
>NC_027749.1:43251714-43253088 GCF_000695525.1 Brassica oleracea var. oleracea
TAGGCACGTTGTTCGTCTGAGGAAGCGCACTCAACAAGCAGATAAGGTACCATGTAGACAAAAGGCTCCATTACCACATCGAGTTCTTCTGGGGAGATAATGGAACAAATGCTGTCAAAGACGACTATGTGCCTCTTATTGATCGATATCCACATTGCAATCCAATGAGTGTCGGTGAAGTTCACTGGCGCATAGATATCATCAATATCCGTCCCCCAAACCTTGTTCGATTGGCAAAATGATGGTATAGTGCCTGCTTAATAATTACATGCCCCACCAGGGAGTCTTCTTCCTGAACCGTTCTGATCGGGCTCCGAGTCCCCAAAATCCTTGAAGTTGAATCTCCATTGCTGAGCAAATAGATAATCAAGGAAGCACATTATCTCGCTCCTGAAATATTGTGGGTTAACGTCATACCTCTTCCTCAGCACATTAATCCAAGCATCAATATGCTGCATATAAAATAGGGTACAAGTCAGAAGATATCAGACGACTTACTGGTAAGTCTTCTATGTAGACAACTTCCTTGTAAGTCGTCTGGTAAGTCGTCTACGTAGAAGACTTACCAGATGACTTACCAGACGACTTACAAGTAATTTGTAGACGAATTAAGTTGTCTGGTAAGTCGTCTACGTAGACGACTTACCAGACGACTTACAAGGAAGTTGTCTACATAGAAGACTTACCAGTAAGTCGTCTGATATCTTCTGACTTGTACCCTATTTTATATGCAGCATATTGAGAGGTTCGGAGGATTTGATACCACCAAGTTCTACTTTTACATAGTTTTTTATCGAGAGGTGTTCTATAATGACTGCAAACACAAAATGTTGGAAAAACAATCAGTTTTTATAGACTAAAGCAAGCTATTATGGGAAAAGCAAGCTATTATGGGAAAAACAAACACTTACGGACAAGTTTTCAACCAATCAGCAAGCTCCTTCAACTTTTTCTTGTCAATTGGTGCAAAATGATTATAGCCTGGATAAAGCTTTTTGTTTGGAATGATCACTCTGGCCGTGATGTTTGCCGTATAAGGAGATTGCTGTGAGCCAACAAGTTTCCTTGTTCGATCACTCTTTGCACGAAAAAGTGCCAAAGCAGCATCCTTCCTTTCCTGATATCAAGCATCCTCCTTCTGTAAATCCGAAACAGTGGGTTGATTTTTGTCCAATAGAACAAGGCTCGGTTCTGGAGCTTTATCTTTCGAGTAACTAGCATCTGCGGGCACAACTGCGGGTAAATCTGGACCTTTATCCTCCGCCAAGCTCTTCCTTCACGCGTTCGTCCCATTAACACTTTCACTCTGCAATATACAAGATGGGTTTATGCAATAATAACCAAAGATCCATTTCAAACAATAATAACCAATGA
>NC_027749.1:43253285-43253715 GCF_000695525.1 Brassica oleracea var. oleracea
TTTTGTGGTGATACCAACCTTCTTCTCCACAGCTTCCACCCTTTTCGACAGATACTTGATCTCCTTAAGGCACGTCCCAAACCCTTCCCTCATGGCATCAACTATGTCCTTGAACATGGTTTTAATATCCTCTTTGGTCAACCCACCAACAGTCATAGTCACCTCTTCACTAGCCTCTGCAGCTGCCTTTTCACTAGCCTCTGCAGCTGCCTATTCACTATCTTCTGCAGGTGCCTCTTTACGAGCTTTCTTCCGAGGTCTTGGACTGTTTTCCTTCACTACATTTTTCTTCGCTAGACTCAAAACCGCATGCTTTGTATTGATCCAAGTACCGGTGACTTCCCCGCAATCCATGGTCCACTTCCACGGTTTCTTCACAAACATGAGTTTAATTATGTTCTCCGCGGGCGTGTCCTCAACATCAAACTTT
>NC_027749.1:43253876-43254069 GCF_000695525.1 Brassica oleracea var. oleracea
GACTTAGTAGAAGACTTATAATTAAGTAGTCTGGATAGTCTTCCCAGACGACTTAATTATAAGTCATCTACTAAGTCATCCAGCTGGAAGACTTTCCGGACATGGAAGACTTTCCGGACGACTTAATTATAATTCTTCTACTAAGTCGTCCAGTTGGAAGACTTATCAGACGACTTAATTATAAGTCTTCTAC
>NC_027749.1:43254181-43255402 GCF_000695525.1 Brassica oleracea var. oleracea
AGAGCTGTGTACACCCAGACCTGGAGAGCTTGCGCAAACCCATTAATAGTGTAACAACCCGAAATATCTCTGCCCTTCATAGAGTCCATCAGCACCTTAAACACGACTCTCCCCCATGGATAATTCTCAAACCGTTCTAGCTCCATCACTAGCCTTGCCAGACTAAACCGGGTAGGGGTTGAATACTTTCTCCCATAATGTATCCAGTGAAAATGGCAAGGTACGCAAGCCGCTTGCGATCATCCCGAGACAACCCTTCGCATCTCTCAAATGCTGCTATTATCTCCTAAGTAGATGGCCCAGCTTCGACATGAACTCCCAACATCTCTTAAAAAGAAGTCAACTCCTTTGTAACAACATAGTGGGGTCTCTCAAGGTCCTCGATGTACTCGCAGTTTAGACCAGTGAGGTTTTCAAACTCTAACAGTGAAAACCTCATAGGTTGTGGACCAACGAGACTCCATAACTCATACTTCTTCTTTATGTCCAGCTGGAAACCGAGCATGTAGTGAACCAGCTTTGAAGCCCAATCAAATCCCAGCTCTTGGAACTTGATGAAAACTCCCAACTTCGACTCCTTCAGCTCTTCATATTCGTCATCATGAAGAGTTTTTTTCAAAGCAGCATGCAACGTCCAACAAGTATGATATGAAATGCTATGCACTGCGGGGGGCTCTTCCCCTAATGTATATATCGTACGGGGGAGTTCTGGCATCTCTATTTCTTTTTTTTGCCTGCAAAACAAACAAAGACAACCATCTCAAACAATCAAAGACTTATAATTAAGTCGCCTGGCAAGTTTTCCAGCTGAAAGACTTCCAGTTTTATGTTCATCTTTTCCTTAATCAATCACTCGAGAGCAAGAGATATAACTTACAGGCGGCGGAGTTCAACGAGATGCTTCTGAGAGAATGTGTCATGTACCCGATTCTGGATAGGATCGTCCGGCGGAATGCGGTGCGTGGAAATGCACAAGTATGGTCATATGGCCCAAAGACAAGCGTGTCATAGCCTGGAAGTAAGGTTAAGGGCATCAGGAAGCTAAGGCATAGCTAATCCAAGAAGGAGACAAGCTCAAAGGAGCTGGACAAGCGAGCTGGTAGCTGGACAAGATTCAGGTGAAGCTCGATGAAGTGAGTGATCAGAATGGATCATGGGAAAACTAAGTCTAGGTCTGGAAATTGACCAAGGGACTTAGAAGGATTGAAGAAGATAAAGGAA
>NC_027749.1:43257689-43290034 GCF_000695525.1 Brassica oleracea var. oleracea
AAAAAAAACACCTTATATATGGCCGGTAAATAATCCGGTTAGGTTTAAAAGTGCATTGTAAAATTAAAGGTTCGGTCCGGTATGGACGACTTGCTAGTAAGTCGTCTGTTTAATACTGTACATGAAACGACTTACTAGTAAGTCGTCCCATACCCTAAATTTAACCCGTAAACTAAATTGACTAAATTAACTAACTAACCACGTTATAAAGCCGTAGTTATACTTAAATAATGTTTACTATACACAGAAATAAACACACTTAGGTAAATTTGAAAGTTTTCAAAAAAACATTTATGCATTCCAAAATCTAACCCTAAGAACACATACAATACTACAATATATGTTGGCAAAATCTAAACCAAAGAATATCATGACTCACTACTTTCACTCATCTATGTTGAAAACAATTAAATTTTGCTATATCTTAATTTATATCTCTTAAAACATATGTTAATTACATTATTTCAATTTTTCACTTATCAAAATATTTTTTACAAAAACTTTAAATTATTTCTAAGTAGAACTAGACCAGACGACTTACGGATGTTAGAAACGTAAAAAAAATTTGGTTTTTTTGTTTGTTCACAAGGGGCTGGTTGTAATTTCAATAGCCTTTTAGGTTACTTTTGCATTTGATTTAAATTTGAGTTTACCTTTGCGTTTGAAATCAAGCTGTGAGTCATATTTGGTAATTTTTTCTAATTAGCTGCTGTACTAGTTTGCTACTCTTTTTAACAAGTACTAGTTTGCTTTACACACTTTTTACACTAGTTTAGTGGATTCGTAGTTGACTCCACGAAAAGGTACATGGACCCACTCTTCACTTCACCCACTTATTATCAAGTCATGCGTCTTTTTCGTCTCTTCCTTTTTTTTTTCAGTATACCTTTTAGCGTCCAACTGATGCATCTACTTGACGTAGCCTCTCCCGCTGTTGTCACGTTCCCTTCTGTGGAAAATCTTTTTATTATTCTTCCTTTTTTTATTAGTTTTTTTTGTCTGTTACCTTACCATATTTGTTTAGGTCTTGATATTTATCTTTCAAAATGCGAGAAATACAGAAATTCACATATAACTACGAAAAGTGGCTAAAATTGATGAGAGGATACACCGGTGGCACAAAAAAAAGAACTTGCATAATGAAGTTCATCGGCTTGACTCTGCTTGACGGCGGAGTTCCGTCGAGTCTCCACTCTTACGCCGGTGGAAGATGGCGTGTCCTCTCCTTGACACGTGTGTCAGAGCGCTGGGCGTTTTTCCACGTGGTGGGATGAGCCAGCATCTTACTCAACGGATTTCGTCTTTGGGTTTTCGGCCCAAGTATTTGTAAAGTCTCGGCCGTTGGTTAGACCTTTTGTGTTCTGTTTCGGTTGGGCTTGGACCGTTTTTGGGCCTTGACCCGTTAATAAAATATCAGAGAAAAAAAGTATTCTCACTTCGTTCCTGGAATATATAAAAGTAATTAAATACTAGCATGAATGAATATAAAGAGGTAAAAACGATAGCCTATCAACATTATCTTATCGTTCATATATGTGAAAACAGTATCTTATATGAAGGGTACTTGTTCGCTAACCATTATTTCGACAATCTCTATTTATAGCTGAAAAGAAAGGTGTTTTCTTAATCTCCTTAGATTAAAAAACAAACATAATATCTAATTTTTTTCAAACAAAATCAATCTTTTCAAACCTTATTTTGCAGCTATATAGTTAGGTAGTAAACAAAATTATTTCTTTATTTTTTAATCTAAAGAAATTGTAGTATATGATAAAGAGAAGTTAAATATCCTATTACTCTTATGTATGATTTTGCAACCCTATTATTAGAGCTGGACCTTAAAATTTGAGAGCCCTATTCAAAATTTAAAAAATTATCTTAAAAAGAAAAAGTCGAAACAAAAAATAAGACCGGCTCTGTTTCAAGTATTTGTTTTAAAACAATTGTAATTTTTATAATTTAAAATAAAAATGTTTTTATATTTCTTATAACTTTAATGTGTAAATTATAGTTTTATAGAATTTTATAAATTATTTTTGTTATTTTATATTGCATTTAACATTTTATATATTATTATACTAATGCATATAAATTTTTTTAAAGGGTATCCCACATAGTGAGAACCCATTGAAATGTTTGAGCACAAGGCCGGCTCTGCTTATTATAATAATGCTGTGGGAAGAAAAAGCTTATGATATAGGGTTAACTCTATTGAACATGATGAATTGTCTCTGCTTCGTATTGTGCAAGTTCTCCATCGTGGGAAGGTTGACTACTCGCTATTCTCCGTAGTGGGAACCATATATGTAGAGAAGGGCAGAAGGCGACTACTACTTACTATTTTATATGTATTTAATACTTGAGTTACTTTGCACGAGTAATACAAATTTATATTTGTATATACAAATTTATATTTGTATTTGACTTGTTAAAAACGAGTTACTTGCATTAGCAACACCAATTACTTGATATTTTAAGTCGAATCCGAGGCAAGTTTAAGGTGAATAACGAATAATAATTTTCAGTCCTACATATATGAAAACAATAATGTTGAGTTTCCCGGAAATTCCTTCGATGTCTTTTTCTCTCCCACGTTACCCCGTCAGAGAATATCCGTTATCAAATATGTCACTTTCGATGCCCCCATGTATTCTCCAAGAAGTAGCTCGATTATGACCATTACAAGTGAATATAATTCTGTGAAAAAAAAAACATTTATAGTTTTTCTTTAGGTTTAAAGATTTTATTTAGTATAAAACTGTAGAAATTAATCTCTTTTTACTCGCGAGTATAACCTGTTCAGTTGATTAAATGACAACACAAGCAAGAATAATCTACCTATTGAACGCAAGAGGCTTGTTTACCCGATATTCGCTTCCATTCCTCAATGTGAAGAAAGAGATATACTCACCAGAGCTACCTCATCTAGCAATCCACTATCTTAGCTCAAGCTCGCGCTTTGATTAAAAGAATCTCTCTTATCTCGTCTCTCTCTCTTGATCCTCTCAAAAACCTAGATCCTTTTACAGTTACAGTCACTTGTATAAGCTTTGATACAATTTTTTACTTATTCGTATTACAACTTAGGTGCTTGACCAAACCGGTTCACTAATACACCCGGTTAAATCAATCATCATGATTTTACCTCCAAAGCTTAACCGGACTGAACCGAGAGAGAGAGAGAGTAAGAGATCTTATGATAACTTACAAATACATAGACATTTCTTCAGATCTCCAGCTTCTATGTATTGTTCTTCTTCTTCTATGTATGTCTTAGAAAACTCCACCTTCTTCTTTATAAGCAATTAAGCATCACTTGCGCATCTTCATGAAACCCCATGACTTTTATTCTTCTGAGAAAACCCTCTCAACTTCATATCTTCTTGGGTAAACCCACTCAGCTATAACTTAGAGCATTTCTGCTCATTCTTTGGTAACTCTGAGCAACTCCAGTGCGTCTCTGAACTTGCCTACTAGTAGAACTTTTGTGAAAATGTCTGCAGGATTGTATGTTGTTGCAATCTTCACCACCTTAACAAATCATGCACTTATCAACTCTTTGATAAAATGATATTTAACCGTCATATGATTCGTTCTCTTGTGGAAAACAACATTCTTCGTAAGTGTTGTTGCACTCTGAGAGCCACAATAAATAACTATTGCTTCTTGCTTAAACCCAAGTTCACTCATAAATCCCTTTAACCATACAGCTTCTTTTGACGCCTCTGTCAAAGCTATGTATTCAGCTTTGGTAGTTGAGAAAGCTACAACTCCCTGCAAACTAGATTTCAAGCTAACATGATACCTCATACAGTGAACATCATTCCTGATAATAATCTCTTTCCATCTAAGTCACCAGCATAGTCCGCATCACAATATCCTTCTACTACAAACTCCCCTTCGCTAAGGTAAACCAGCTTCACGTCTTGAGTTTCCCTGACATACCGCATAATCAAATTTACCGCTAGCCAGTGATTTTTCAAAGACTGGATCATGAAGAATCTGCAAACCAGACCGGCTGCATAAGCTAGGTTCGGTCTAGTGCCAACTATTGCATACATAATTTTGCCCACATCACTTTGATAAGGAATTAGCTTCATCTTATCTCTATGCTCTTTGACTTCTTTCTCAGTAACTGATCTTAGGTTGAAGTACATTCCAAATGGCCTCTGAACTCCTTTGGCATGATCCATTCCAAAGTTCCCAAGAACCTTACGAAAATAACCATTTTGTGACACTGTCAAAGTACATGTGCTTCTGTCTCTGATGATATCCATACCTAATATCTTCTTTGCATCTCTCAAATCTTTCATATCAAATTATGAACTCAACAACATCTTTAACGTCTCCACATGATTCTTGTTCTTAGATGCGATGAGAATGCCATCTACATATAACAACAAAAATATCTACTATTTTCCTTGAAGCACCTTGTAGTATACACACACATCATATGCACTTCTACTTTATCCGTTTGACACCATGAGCTCATCAAACATGGTGTTCCATTGCCTAGGTGATTGTTTCAGACCATATAAAGATCTCTTTAATAAACACACCTTGTATGAATGCTTCTTGTCTACATATCCTTCCGGCTGATCCATGTACATAGTTTCATCCAAATAACCGTGAAGAAAAGCCGTCTTTACGTTTATTTGATGTAGCTCCAAGTTGGAGTGAACCACGATGGACAATAGACAATGAATAGAGACTTGTTTAGCAATTGGTGAGAGTATTTTATTGATAGTCTATTCCCTCCTTCTGTAACGTGTCTTGAACCTCAGATCTTTTACTCCCTCTATTCCAGCTTTTCCTCGGTATACCCACTTGCAACCTATGGGCTTTTGATTCTTCACACTATCAACCAACACCGAAGTTTGATTCTTCTTGAGTGAAGAAAATTCTTCATTTGAAACTCCCAACCATAGCTCACAGTCTGGATCTTCTAGAGCTTCCTGGTAGCTTTGGTTCTCCTGCCACAGTCTTCTATAACCAATAAGAATATCCCGCAATATCCTCATCCATTAAGTAAACCTGGTAGTCTTCCAATCTTATAGGATCATGAGTTTCACGTCTGCTTCTGTCTCTTGCTAACTGATAATCACTTAGGTTCTCTTTTTCATATGTAGCTTCTTGAATATAATCACTCCGTTCTTCACTTATGTTGTCTTTGTCTTCAGTATCAACACCTTGAATTTTGATTTCACTATTATATCCTGCAAAATCTAAACTCAAGGTTTGATTAGTTAATAAACGATCAAATACTTCAATACATGAGTTTATCTTTGAACTTGACTCTTTGAACATATGATCCTCTTTGAATATAATATTTCTGCTGATGATGCACTTCTGATCTTCTATTAACCAAATTTTGTACCGCGTAACTCCCTTTGGATAACCAACAAATACATTTTTCTTGGCCCAGAGTTTTGACTTTCCTTCTAAAGAGTGAGTGTAGGCAATACAACCGAAACACTTCAGTCCTGACAGGTATGGTGCTGCAGTATTTCCATTCTTTTGTTCTGATCTTCCCATTACGTAATGACCTTCAGAGTTTGGCATTGATCATGATTAACCTTTTGATTCTCTCCTTTGATCTTGATGCACTAGCGACATCCTCCACCTTGATTACATCTATGTTTTGCTTCAAGGTTTCCTTCAACTGTCATACTTGACCGGTAAAACGTTAAGTAGAAGTACTGCTTAAACTTCTTCAACAACTTCAATGCTCAGGTGACTCAAGTTTCCTACAATTTTTAGAAAGCCATCCATGTTCTCATCGATAGTTCGATGATCATTCATCTTAAATCCATATAGCTCCAGCTGAGCATGAACTCGATTTGGGAGAGTCTTTGACATATACAGTGCTTCTAGTAGATTCGATGTTTCTGCTGGTTATACATTTCTCGATCTTTTTCGAAACATGATCTCCAACATTAAGAAAGATTGTTTTCATTTCCTTCTCACATCATGTTTTTCATTTCCTTCTCACATCTTTCCAATCTAGATTCTTCATCAGCAAGAATCTTCTTCTTTTTGGATTTTCATCCTTTGCTGATTCGATCTTCTTTGTACTCGCAAATCTTGGAGTAAGGAATATCCTTCAGGCCCGATACGCTGAGATATGCATACATCCTTCTTTTCCATAACGAGAAATCTCCGTTTCCATTGAATCATTCGATGTCGACTTGGATCTCGTCATTTTCGATCGATCTTGATTCACGATTTATCTTAGCTCTGATACAACTTTGTGAGATATTAGTGTTTTCTTCCTCACGAGTCTAACCTGTTCAACTAATCAACTGACAACACAAGCAAGAAAGATTATCTATTGAACTCAAGAGGCTGTTTATCTGGTGTTCACCTCCCTTTCTCAATGTGAAGAATGAGCTATACTCCCCGAAAGTAGCCAGCTAGCAACCCACTATCTTAGCTCAAGCTCGAGCTTTGATTACAAGAATCTCTCTTATCTCGTTTTTCTCTTTATCCTCTCAAGAACTTAGATCTTTTTACAGTTACAGTCAATTATATAAGCTTTGATACGACTTTATACTTAGTCGTATTATAATTTAGTTGTCTAGCCAAACCGGTTAACTAATACACCCAATTAAATTAATTATCATGATTTAACCTTCAAAGCCTAATCGGACTGAATTGAGAAAGAGACTAAATTTTTTTTTATGATAGCTTACAAATACATAAAAATTGTTTCGGTTTTTCAAGTCACATGCTACTTATAAGTATATATATATTCACTTTAACTAGCTAGACACTGTTTAAACACTGTTTGTTATAGTGAATTGTGATTAATATCGTAAATACAATATAAGTCTACATTTTTTTTGTCAGCATATAAGTCTACATTTTAGACTATTTTATATAATATATAAGTACTCTTGCATGCTTTCAACTTGTATGCATATCTCCACACATCTGTCTTGTCTCTCATTGTGAAAATGTTATACCATTGATTTTACTCACTTTTATCCATGGTATATAGGTGTTTTAGGAACTATTCATTATGTCTTGGAGTCTTTTTAGCACTTTTACAGGTTCATGGATGATTTGGAGAAAAACGATGATTTAGGTGCATTTTGGAGATAAAATGAGAGGAAGCTCAAAGCTGGCCATCGAACCAGTTTGAGGTCGACATTCAGGTCCACCATCGATCGATGCACACTTTGTGCCATCGATCGACAGCAAAGCGCGCAAAGCCCATCCGGCTTAAAACCCAAGTCAAGACATATTTACAGAAATACCTCTGGCCGACTTTTAACCTAATAGTTATGTGCTATACCATGTTCTAGGCAACACACGCTTTTTACTCTTTCCTACTTTTCTAGTTTTACACAGCAAAAGGTTTTTAGTAGATTTTGAGAAAATATCCAAGACTCCTTCAAAATTTTGTATTGGAACTCCAGTATTTGTAACCTTAATATATTTATGCATTCTTTTATATTATTTGTTATGAATTGCTTTGCTATGTCTGAGTAGTTAACCTTGTTAGGTTTATGGTTCAAATAGGATTACGAAGGATTGGCCCCAAATATAGATTGCTGAGTTGTTTGTGATATCCATCAGTTAAATTGCTCTTATTGCTTGTGTTCTAGAGTAGCTAACTAGAACTTTGATATTAGGATAATTAGGCGCAAGCGGAAGCCTGTTCTTTTACCTGAAATAATTCATATTGCTAGGATTGCTAGAAGCAAACGGGAGTTGATCTGGGAAACCTAGTGAACACAGTTAAAATACGTTCGGTAAAGCTTGCTGGAAGGAACATCGATCGACAATCCTATAGTTGTATCGATCAACGTTCTAAAAAGTGTATCGATAGACTATCCATCGATAATATCGATCGCACACTTTCTCCAGATCAGCAAACGACAGTTGAAATCTGAAGATCCAGACAATAGATATTCTAAACAAACGAAAGTTGACAGTTTATTACTTTGTTTGAGTTCTAGAATATCCAATAAACTACTCTAGCTTATATACTATTATAATTTAATTACCTGAATAGAAACCCTCAGTCTAACGCTTTTTCATATTGATTACTAAACCTCAAAATCAATTAACCGAACAACTGCCTTGTTCACCACTGCAATTTATTATTTCCATAATTAACTTAGATTAGTCATAAGCTGTTTAAGATCATTTGTGTGTTCCAGTTCCTTGTGGATTCGATCACTAAGTACTACAACTCGACTTCTTATTTGAGAGAGTATAAATCACTTAAGGTAATTTGAGTGATATAAGAAGATCGCAAAAGAAAAAATTATAATTTAAAACCTTTTCTTTTCTCTGTTTTCTTCCATTTCAGCAAGCAAACTTATACATTTACAGTCATTTTTGTTTAGCCCAGCTGTTAGTGATCCGGTAAGCTACTGCAGTACAGTATACTATTTAGTTATACTAATATATCTTACATATTTTTCTATTTTAACTAGGTCAAAATTTTATATTAGTAGAATTAAAATTCGATGAATGGATACCATTTAATCTAAATTAAAATTAAGAAAATGTTTTTTTATAAATAATTTAACATGTATAACAAAATTATTATATATTTTTTTAAATGACGATTCATAGTTATTATGATAGGTCCCAGTTATAAACACACTAGAACACACTTTTGTTTTGGGTAGTTATGACTACCTCTTTTTAGGTTTTTCATTGATTTAAATAGAAGAAATGGAACTAAAGTTCCTACAAAACATGAAGCAAATGGGTACGTGAAAACTAAATGTGCTAGAGTTGAGTTTGTTCTCCTACAAGTCAGGTGACCAAGTCTTACTCTTTGTTATTAGAACTTAAATAACTAAAGACTAAATAATAAAACATCTTAACCAATTAATCAGATTGATATCTTGGTTTGGTTTCTAGCTCGGTTACAATGTTGGTATAGCGTATTTCTTGCAGTCTCATCAATACTCCGGCCGTCGGAAAGAACCTTGTCCTCAAGGTTCGTGTTGAGTAGAGATAGCTTGACTTGTATTGCTTCTCTTCTCTCCACGTTGATTCTTGTAGTCGGTCGATGTCTTTCAACGCACTACAACTAAGACCAAGCTGTTTCTGGTTCGTTATTAGAATAAAAATGTTTTTTTTTTTGTTTTTTTTTTGAAATAACAAAGAAATATGAAATCCCTTTCTTTTTCTTTTTGAAAATTGAAAAAAATGGAAGAACTATAGATTTTAATCCATACAAAAGAAAGCATGTTGAACTTGATCAACAAACCCGAGAAGAAAAAATGGTGAAAATAAAAATAAATCGTTGGATAGATCTCGATGATCTTTGATTCCGAAGAATAGCCGCTCGTCAAGGATTCTTGATAATCGTTGATTCATAGAGAATACCGATAACAATTAAGATGGAAAATATTAAGTTTTTGATACCACAAAGTGGTCCGGATCAAAAACAAAATATGCTCTGATACCAATTGATAGGTCCCAGTTATAGGATAATCTATTGCTGATCAAGAAACATGTGATTTGATACCAATTAAGGTCTCTCTTCAAATCAAAGAGAATTTGTTCAAGAACAAATTAAGAACACACTAGAACACACTTTTGTTTTGGGTAGTTATGACTACCTCTTTTTAGGTTTTTTATTGATTTAAATAGAAGAGATGGAACTAAAGTTCCTACAAAACATGAAGCAAATGGGTACGTGAAAACTAAATGTGCTAGAGTTGAGTTTGTTCTCCTACAAGTCAGGAGACCAAGTCTTACTCTTTGTTATTAGAACTTAAATAACTAAAGACTAAATAATAAAACATCTTAACCAATTAATCAGATTGATATCTTGGTTTGGTTTCTAGCTCGGTTACAATGTTGGTATAGCGTATTTCTTGCAGTCTCATCAATACTCCGGCCGTCGGAAAGAACCTTGTCCTCAAGGTTCGTGTTGAGTAGAGATAGCTTGACTTGTATTGCTTCTCTTCTCTCCACGTTGATTCTTGTAGTCGGTCGATGTCTTTCAACGGACTACAACTAAGACCAAGCTGTTTCTGGTTCTTTATTAGAATAAAAATGTTTTTTTTGTTCTTTTTTTTTTGAAATAACAAAGAAATATGAAATCCCTTTTTTTTTCTTTTTGAAAATTGAAAAACAATGGAAGAACTATAGATTTTAATCCATACAAAAGAAATGATGTTGAACTTGATCAACAAACCCGAGAAGAAAAAATGGTGAAAATAAAAATAAATCGTTGGATAGATCTCGATGATCGTTGATTCCGAAGAATAGCCCTCGTCAAGGATTCTTGATCATTGTTAATTCATAGAGAATACCGATAACAATTAAGATGGAAAAATATTAAGTTTTTGATACCACAAAGTGGTCTGGATCAAGAACAAAACATGCTCTGATACCAATTGATAGGTCCCAGTTATAGGATAATCTATTGCTGATCAAGAAACATGTGATTTGATACCAATTAAGGTCTCTCTTCAAATCAAAGAGAATTTGTTCAAGAACAAATTAAGAACACACTAGAACACACTTTTGTTTTGGGTAGTTATGACTACCTCTTTTTAGGTTTTTTATTGATTTAAATAGAAGAGATGGAACTAAAGTTCCTACAAAACATGAAGCAAATGGGTACGTGAAAACTAAACGTGCTAGAGTTGAGTTTGTTCTCCTACAAGTCAGGAGACCAAGTCTTACTCTTTGTTATTAGAACTTAAATAACTACAGACTAAATAATAAAACAGCTTAACAAATTAATCAGATTGATATCTTGGTTTGGTTTCTAGCTCGGTTACAACGTTGGTATAGCGTATTTCTTGCAGTCTCATCATATTAACTTATTAATATTTATATATTTATTAACTTGGCTTAAAAGCAACATAAAATGAAATAGAATAAGTGATTTCACATAATGAAAATTATTGTTAATATTATTGTCAACTTTTAGTTTGAAAATTTGAAAATTTTGATTTTTACCTCATTTTAGAACATCGGTAAACCTTTAACTGGATTTAATTAAACTAAAATAAAATTAAAGAATTTTTTTGCCAAGAAAAAAAATTAAAATTCAACATGTATAATGAAATTATTATATTTTTATAAAATGACAATTTATAGTTATTAACTTATTAATATTCATATATTTATTAACTCGGTGTAAAAACAACATAAAGTGAAATAGAGTGAATGGTTTAATATAATGAAAATTATTGTTAGTATTGCACTCAACCTTTAATTTGATAAATTTAAAATTTTGATTTTTACTTTATTTTGGAACAAACCCTTAACTGAATTTAATTAAAGCAAAGTAAAATTAAAAAGCTTTCTTCTTCTTTTTTCACTGGAAGTATTTGCTATCATTACAAAACCGAAGTCAACATTACAAAAGCCCAACCGGGCAAGAAATAAAATATACAAACAGCCCAACAGACCCAACAAAAAGAAACCCTATGGAAGAACGCGGCCGACTCGATCACCACGCGTTAACATTTGGCGTGGCCGGGACACGTGTCCACCATGCGAGTCACCACCGATCTTCAGCCAGCAGAACGATTCCGGCAAAGGTCTAATCGGCAGATCCACCAGAAACACACCGGAACAGGATCCCGTTCAAAGAACCTCAACGAAAGCGATAACATAATTGAAGGCGCTTGGAAACTTGAGCGTGAGATCTACCCATAACCTCACGACCAAAGGATCTTTCTTCTTTGATGAAGTTCCAATCGAGAGACAACCAACTCAAACCAACGAGAGTCGAACCGATTGAAACAAAAAAACTTGAAGAAGAAGAGATCAGACAATGGGGATAAACAAAAGATGCTCAACCAGAACCATCTTTACGCCTGATCGAGTCAAACACAGACTCACGTTTCCAATAGAATCAATCGTCTTCAATCATCCCTCAACCATCGAACATCGAAACCGAGGAAGGAGAGTCGATTGCAAAGGGGAAGAACAGAAACGCCGGTCAAACGAAACCGTGATAACCCCGGTGAGAGCCGCCGTCAACACCAAAGGGGCATGACGCGGAGACAAAAGCCGGCGAAGCGGAATTGAGGAAGCCACCACCATCCAGAGACAAAAGTCAGACGTCCACCGCCGGAGGAGAAGGTGAGAACGCCGGAGACAAAATCCGGTCGGTTGAACCGAAGCCGGAGAACTAAAAGAATGATCTCTCTCACTCTCAAACAATCTCTAACCTCTCTGGAAAAAATTTTAATTGATAAGAGAGGAAGAATATCGAGAGAGAACTCTCTCTCTAGAAGAGGAGAGAGGTTTTTTTTTCCTTTGCTCCTCTATTAAAAAGCTTTCCCTTTTGCCAGAAAAAAATAAATTAAAGAGCTTTGAAAAGCTCCACAAACGACGAAATTTAGATAAAACTAGTTTAGATAATGCTCCAGTAGGGTCCACACATCGAGTCGCATCTCTATGCACGTGTCTACTGAAAAGAAATACTTTACGACTACTACGCACACGTGCTGTTATTAATATGTATACGTCATCTATGGAATGCAAAAATAGAAGGAGAAATACTGATAGATATACGCATATGTCGTCTATTGGTTCTTTTGTCGGCTAACATTCGTTGATTTAACCCCAATTACAAGTGATATAAGGTTTCAAAAACATGCGAGACCCAAACATTAGGTATAATAAAAATGCCAACGTAGAGCCAATTCTTTATACTTTCTTAATACTTATCACCACCACACCAAATAAATACTAGTACTGCCACCTATTTTATTTATTTGAATCAGTTATCATGACACAACACAAACTTTACGACATGCTTAAAGCATAAAAAAAACTCTAGAATTTAAAACAGGATATGTCATGGTCTATGTTAACATATTGTTTTTAATTTAAAATTGTAACATCATATTTAAAAGTTTATTTCTTTTTAACATTTTTTTTAGATGATTTATTAATATTTTTATTAGGAATTTTGGTTTTTAAATTTGTATTCTTGAAATGCTTATGTGTGACTTAATTAAATTCTTTACAATATTTTTAGGAGGCACCACGGTAAAAATGGAATGTTTAGTTGGTGTGTCTGCAGTGTGTCGTTAGAGTTGTGAGACTGATAGGATATTTACAGTACATTAGACGATATAGGGTTTGATTTCAGATTAATAACAGTGATATTGAGTAATATTTAGTTATTTACTTAAGTGAGTAGATGTTATTAATAAAATGGACCTGATATAACCTTTTTTATGGTAGATAAAAATTATAGCTTTATTTTAACAGAGTAGATTTAGAATAATCATATGTGGTATTGGACTCAGTGGTCATTTACATTTTTTTGTTTTGTTTTTAATAGCGTGAACTATTTTTAGTGTCATAAAAACTTCAACTAATTTCTGCATAATTAACTAGATCTTAATTTGCACGACTGTGCAGATTTTTGTTTTACTAAAATATTTTAGACAATACAATAAATTAGGTCAATCACTTAATATAGTTTAGTGTTATATTATCTAATTTTATAATAATATTTGTGTGATGTATAATATTATTACTATAAAATTTATTTTGAAAACATTATTATATAACAATACTGTTTTACATATTTTTGTTTTATTTCTAAATTTGGAATATATGAAGAAATTAAATTAAGTTGAATCTACGTAATAGAAAACTTTGTGTATTGTGATTAATTAAAAAAATTAGTAAAGCCATAATTTTTTTGCTAAATAGATAAGTATTTTTAATTTTAAATTACAAATAGAAATGAATATTTCTCTTTAATTTTTTTTTAAAATTTTTTCTTAAATTTAAATTATATACATTTAAAATTGTTATTATCATTAAAATATTATTAAAATTATAATATATAATTATTATTTTTTTACAATCAAAACTAAACTAAATTTTATTTTATAATTATACTTTGTGATAATTATAATTTTAATTAACTAATTTTGAAAATATATTTAAAAAAGATTCTAAAGGATAATTTGTTAGTCATTTTTTAAAGATATTTATTCGTATTTCAAATAAAAATAAGATTTTAAAAGATGCTATAATTAATTTATGTAAAATTTAATATATTTTCTAGGGATGGTCCAGATAAAAAAAATCACACATGAAAGAAGTCATGACTTCTATTTTAAAAATACAGACTAGATTATGACCCGCTCTTTCAAAGCGCAGATTTATTTTCGAAACAAACAAAATTTATATGACTTAAATTTGCATTACTTATTATGTATCTACATTTAAAAATTAGACATGAAGCGTTTTATTCAGTGTAATGAAACACGACCCAGATCCGTGGTTAATCCGACAAAACCGATGATTCTATATGTAATTCGGTTAAGTTTTTTTAAAAAATTTTTATTTAAAAATTCTTAAAACCGGCAAAATACCCTTTAAAACTTGGGACCCGGCTACTAGTTGAACTGGGTGACCCATTATGTAATACAATTTGACTTAAATTTTTATATATAAACTATTCTAATTTATGAATGTATAGATGAATGGTGTATATATTATGAATGTGATGCTCTAATTTTACAAAAGTTAGCCATACAAAGTTTTACTCAAACTAATTTATCATTTTGTTGTAAGCGTAACGGATCAATATTTGAGAGAATGCATACCAAATAGAAATAGATTTGAATATCAACTATTCGTGTACGGTTATTACAATTTAGTGATTTAACTTTGAAATAAATATAATTGATTTTTTATTTATTTAGAATACTTTATTGTTCATATGTTATTAGAATTTTTTGATTCTTTTTTTTGGTTTATTTTAAATTTTAATGTAACTTAATTATTCATATTAAACATTTTAATATTTTTTATCTTTATTTTTTGTATATTTTTATTGTATATCTAATAATAATTTTTATTATTAGATTTTGACCCGCACTTTAAAGCGCGAAAAGGATTTTTATTCAAAAAATTATTTACTGAAAATTATAAATCTTATACGTATGTATTTTTTATAAAAACATTTGTTTGTAAAGTATATATAATAAAATTAAAATTTACATGAATATAATTTTATGAAAATAAGATAATTCATTTATATAACCTACCTCGTATTAATTTTATTTATATTTTAAACTTTAAATTATAGTACAATTTTTCAAATTTTATATTGGTAAAAAATTATTTAATTATTATATTTTTTCAGCATTATTATACAATTTAATTATTTTCATTCTACACGTCTCATACTTGATAAATATATTAAATTATTTTTCATATTTTCATTTACGTATGTATATTAACTAATGAAATTATTTATTGGTTTTTATATCATCAGTTAATATTTTTTTAATAAGTTGAAGTATGTTGTAAAATTCATGAATATTTTTTATTTTATTTTATAGTTATTAAATAGTTAATAAATTGATTAAGTTACTTTATATTTATAATTTGGTGTAGTAATTTAATTATGAATATAAATTATTTATACATAAATACTATAGAAATTGTATTTCTTATTATATAAATGAAAAATGAATTAGAATTCGTTTTAAATTATAGTTTATATTTATTATGATATTTATTATATAAAAGTAAATATTAAAAAGAATTGTATATTTACATAAAATAAAAGATATTAAAAGATACTATTAATATCTAATCTTAGGAAAAGATACTTAAAAATATCTTTTTAGGTTGTTTTGAAAATATTTAAATAATTTGTTAGATATAATATATATTTATTAATAACTAATTGCAAGTAGATAAATATCACTTCTGTTTTAATAGTATTGATTCAACTTTCCACAATTTTTAGAAGATAAAAATTGGGTATATATAGGCTCAAACTTTCTTATTTGTTTGGTAATAGTAATCATCTGTCTCACTTCATGTATATCTTCTTTAATTTTATTTTATTTTCTTGAAATTTCAACATTCCTTTCAATGATGCTGATTTCTATTATTTTTTTTTGTATCTTCACGTTTAATACTAAATTAAATGGTCCATCAACTATCAAAGAAATATAGACCGGTGGATTTTTTTAGGAGGATGTATTGGATATGACATTACCAGATTTTGGATTTTATTAAAATTCCCTACTATTCAACTAATAGTTTATAAATAGGGAAAATTTGAAAATGCTATCAAATGAGATTATATTTTGAAAACTACACTATATTTTTGATTTTTTTTTAAAACTATACTTATTTATAAGTGAAGTGGCCAAATTAACCTAATTAACAGTATTCTAATTTCAATACTTAAATAAAATTAATAGAAATAGAACTAATAAAATAAATGGTTTATTTGTGTTGTTTTAAGCTATACTCCAAGAAATTATGGAAGTTGATATTTTTTTGCTTAAAGCTTCTAGGTTGTGGTACTTTTTAATAGATTTATCTTTTCTTTTTTGTATATGAGGAGGAAGATACAATCTTGCCAGCTTGTAACTTTGGAATTATTTTTGTTATAAACTTTACCCTTACATACGTATAATCACCATAATTTTCTTATTTCATCAGACAAATTTGGCTATATTGAATCTAACAGGAGTATAAGGAATTTGGAATACATGTAGCAATAATTATGTTCTCGGCTAGTTTTCTTACACCCAGCTCTCTTAAGCTTCAAGATTAAACAACAGGTTCATTAGTTCAAAAGCACTTAATAACAAATACGATAAAGGGATTTACGAATACTCTTTATATACGATTATGTTTCAGAGATAAAGTTGAAAATATCAATAGGTATCCATTTATAATTGTAAATTTTATAAGTCACTAAATTTATGAAAATATTATAACTCAATAAAATTATCTATAATATTAATAAATTTTGAGTTTATATTATTAAAAAAAAAATTGTTCACAATTTAAATAAGGGTAAATGAGTCTTATAACACAAAAAATAAGCGTAGTTTTCGAAATATTATTAAAACAGTGTAAATTTCAAATTTATAATCTTAAATAGGGTAGTCTACAAATTATCCCTTCTAAATGTCTTCTCAAATTACGAGTTATTGAACATGAGATTTTTTGAACAAAAAGAAAAGAAGAAGATCATGAGATTTATGTAAAATCATTAAAAATCACTTGAAATATCATGTTATTCAATTAACAATTCATAAAACTATATCAAATTAAATCATGAACCCAAATAATCTTTTGAAAAATTCATGAAAAGAATTTTGAGAGATTTTACATCCATTGGTAGTTAAAAAGACTAATATTCATTCAATTACTATTATTTACATATCAATTGTTCACATTCATGTGTTTTTTTGGCATTTAGTTTGTGTGTTTCATAATTTTACATATTAGGGATGTAGTCCCCACGCAAGCGCGGGGCCGAAGACGGAATTCTTGTTTTCTATAATGAATGTGGAGATGGTGTGCTCTGAACTGGTGTTTGGAATGTGAATATTTGTAATTTTATAGGTTTTATGGTGGGGTGAATAATTGTGGTTAATTTTTATGTGACCTTTTTGGCAGCATAGTAGGTGAAGTTGGTTTTATTTTGAAATAATCTTTAGTATTCTTTTTTTGAGAAAATATTTTTTTTGTTTCTTACTTGGTAGTTATATTTTTTTTGTTGGTAATTTGTAAGTTGTCGTTACCTTTATTTAAAACAAACACATGTAAAAATAAATTAAAAATAGTTTGTGTGAAAATTGCAGTATTTGGACTTTAGTAGGCGTTTAATAAAGTAATTTCTTAGGCATGAGGACATAATAGTATGAGCCGGATACTCGTTGGGCCTGTAAGCTGAATTCTTAGGAAAACAGGAGTGAGCAGTTGTTGATGATGTTGCCACTTTTGTATAGCTCGGGAAAGTCTCTCCCGCTGGAATTTCTTGGTGTGCATATGTTTGATAATCTTTTATTTAGTGGGAGTAACAGATAAATAATGTTCGTTGGTAGCTGGATTGTGAGAGTTGCTAACCTACTCTGCTTTTGGTTACGGTGATGTCACTGATATTGGTCGATGTCTTCGTTTTCCTCATAAGCAGCTGCAAAAGTAAGTGTATAAATTGTTAAATTTCTGCTTGTTTAGTATATTTTTAGTTTTGATGATTTACTGTATTTGTTGTTGAGTTTGAGTTGGGCTGATTGATATGAGATATTTGTTTTCTTGTTTTATTTGAATGGTTAGCAAAAAAGGAGAGCTGATCGTTTTTAATTTGTAAGTTGCTTATTTTGGGATTTAAGTTACTGGTGTTTTGATTGTGTGGGGTTTGTGATTTCTATTTAGGCAATAATAAAAGTTAGTGTGAAAAAAGTTTGATAAAAAAAGAGAGATTGTTGTAAATTAATGGGAGAAAGAGATTGTCTATATCTCATAATTATGGAGCCATTTATATATATAGGGAATTACAATAGACCGTCATAGATAAATGGAAAATATACAACTCCTAAAGTGATTAGGAAAAAGAAATCCTAAGCATACAAGGAAAAGAAAACTGTCTAAGTAGAAAGGAAATATGCCTATTTGGTTATGGCATTCACAAATCGGTTCATAACATCCCCCCTTGAATGTTATAACCATAAGAGCTCGTAATACGCTTTGGATGTTGCCTCATTAAAACCTTTCTAGGAAAACCCAGTGGGACAAAACCATGGATAAGAAAAAAGAGTACAACACGTATTACTCTCCCTGATTTGAACCTCACTGAAAGGTTGATGTTGGAAGTAACTTGATGAATAGATCTTCTGAACTGTCACTTGAATGAACATGAAGTACTTGGACCCCTCTCGTCTTCTAGAACTCCTTGGTGAACAAAACTTGGGTAGAATATGTTACTTAGCGGTCGATCATCCTATACTCTGATCGAATGGACCTTGACTACACGCGCCTACGGCTTGCCCCATGATAGGTGGTCTTTCTTTACCATCGGCCACAATCGGATCGAACATATTGAGTTATGGACCTACAACCCTGCAGCCAAATATACTCACGAATTTCTTGGCTAATGTTGCTGCGATGGTTTGTTTCATAACCTCTCTGAGATCTGATAGATAACATGTATCAACAAAACCAATTAACCCTTCTTTGGGCTAGTTAGTATAAAATAAATAAAAATATATGTCTAATCCCGTCCCAGTGCCTTTAGGTCAGATATGAGCTAAGTTTAGATAGTAAATACACGGCAAAACATGTATCTAGCCTAGTGTAGCTTTCCAGATACATCAAAACTCCTATGGCACTAAGATATGTCATTTCGGGACCAAGAACTTCTTCATCCTCTCTCATTGGACCATGCACACGAATTTGTTCTTTATCAAACCTCTTGAGTACATTTTCTGTATATGTCATTTGATGCATGAGGATTTCATTATTAATGTACTCAAACTGTAAATCCAAACAAAATTTCTTTTTGCCTAGGTTTTTCATCTCAAATCTTTCTTAAGATATTCAGCTGTTTGGGACATGTATCCAGAGGTTCAGATTATCAACATACACTGATATTTTCGAATTTCTTCATGCAATGTTGTTCTCGAGAACTTGTTTTATCTTTGAGCTCAATAACCTCTGATACTTCTGTCTTTTTATTCAGTGTACCATCTAATTTCCTTTCTTATATATATAGCCAAACTTATTAGGAATCTAAAAGTATTTGTATCCACCACATGGGAGTATATTTCCTCATAACCTATTCCTGGTCTATTGTGAGAATCCTTGTGCAAAAAGCTGTGCCTTATATCTCACGATTTCTCATATTCATTTCTCTTACTCACAAAGACCCATTTATATCTACTGGTTTATATCATATGGCGTCTATATTATATGACCAAATATGCCTTTCTTCTTTAAATAGTCTAACTCCACATTTCCATTTAATCCAATCTGATCTTACGAGTGCGCACTCTTCTATTGATGTGGGTTCGTGATCCTCGTTATATCCATTAGTTCAAGTGCTACCTTGTGTATAAATATATCATCTATGTGTCGATATTCTTATGTGTTCCATTATGTTCCAGACATGATATAATCGATTACAAACTCATTATTATCAGGACCATTAGTACCCTGAAGCTTGGCGTCCCAAGCCTCAGTGTTTGGTACCTTAGAGCCGGCCGGCTTTGTTTTCGTGTCTATGATGGTTTCCTCAACCTCAGATTTGTTTATCATTCTCTGCACCTTTCTTTTGTTTCCGAGGATTCTTATCTTTGGAACCTATCGGTCTACCACGTTTCAAATGTTGTCTAGACTTTGTAGCAACTTGATTATGTCCTTCTTGGACTTCATTTCGAATTGGTGCATTATAAGCTGGTATATATGACTTAGTCACTCTCTTTCGGATCAGCAAATGAGTCTGTCAATTGATTAGCTAGCTTTTGTAAATGTATTATCTTTTGGACGTCTAATTCACATTCTTTAATCTGAGGATCTTGCCAAGACAATGATGGTTGATTCCATGTAATCTCTTTTACTCTTTTTACCAGCTTATTACTTTCTCCCCTAATCCGTATACCTGGTCTCAAACTGATCACCCATATTTGGCTCAAGGTACTTAATAATCGTGGTAGAATCATATCCAACATATATCTCCATCCTCCTTTGAGGTGCCATCTTAGTTATCTGTGGTGGAGTAATTTGTATATATGAGATATGTCTGGCTCTTGACCCGTTATCTAATCGATGGAGAATATCTATGCTCACTAAATGGCCTGATGCGTATTAACTTAGATGCATGTAAATTTCGTGTGGCCCAAGCTGTGACTGGGAGTTTTAACCTCATAAGTAATGGTCTAACAATCTGTTGTATGCGTTTAATAAAAGATTTCGGCCAAGTCGTTCTTGGTATGGACATGTATCACGGAATTGTCCACACTTACCCCCATGTACATACCATAATCATTTAAATGCTTGAGACATGTATTTACCAGTTTATTATTTACTTAGTCTCTTTGACTGGTGATGACCTATCAATGAGTTTCCCTTATGTACATGCTACACACGTGAGATTCTTTGGGATAATTCTTTCTTCCTTTCAATGTGTGCCCATTTGTATATCAATTTCGCATTATGTTTGAACCAGGATGACCAATCCGGTTATGCCATAAAGTGAATATTTTTTCGCAGGAATTTAGCCTCTATCATCCTGATCTTGACATAGTAAAGACCAGTAGAGAATGCATGTATAGTCTCGACCATTTTTCTATGGTCTTGGGCGAATTTTATATATCTAAAAGGAACTTTTTATTTCCTTTGCCCATTGTTTCAATATAGAAACCACACTTATATCTTTTAAACTCAATGGACTTCTATGAGTGAATATAAATCATTAGATCTCTTTAGTCTGGCCGTAGCCTATCATGAGAATGACTATACCCGCAACTATATTTCTTATAAACTTATATATTTGAAAAATCATTCATTCCTTTTATTAAGTTCAGAGTGATAAAACAAAGCAAGTATAAAAACAAAACAAACACAGAAATCGAAATCAACATTATTCTTTTAGGCAATCATAAGTTTCATATTCCGTAGGATCATCTCTTTCATGATCAGAAATCATCATTACCATCTTTATATACCAAGTGGGCTTTAGGATTCTTCCCTTTCAGACTCTCTTGATAGAGGTCACAAAGATGTTTGGGAGTCCTACATATCTTAGCCCAATGGTTCCCCATTTCACATCTATGGCCACTGATTTGGTCGAGCTTTGTGGTTTAAAGGATATACCACGGTCTCTGCCTCGACTGTGGCTCAAATTAGGTTGATACCTAGGGCCTTTGCCATAGTGGTTCCTACATATCTTAGCCCAATGGTTCCCCATTTCGCATCTATGGCACACTGATTTGGTCGAGCTTTGTGGTTTAAAGGATATACCACGGTCTCTGCCTCGACCGTGGCTCAAATTAGGTTGATACCTAGGGCCTTTGCCATAGTGGTTCCCATGGCCAAATGTATAATAGTGGCCATGGGCACGTCCTTTCTACCCTCCACTGCCATGGCCGTGTGGTCTATCTTCCTGGACGTGGTTAGATTCTTTGGATTCTTTCTTTTCCTTTGCGGCCTTATTGGCTTTAGGTAATTTCTATGTGCTCATACTATTATGGTTTATCGAGACTAGCAAAAACAGATTCGGATTTTAAACAAGTAAACCTCAATCAATCTATCAACCTATCGGATTATATAAGCAAAGCAAGCTAGCAACCTATCGGATTCAATTAATGTTTTAACAGGCTGGTCGGTTTAAATAATTTTTAAATCAGATGAACAATTAACCAAGCAGGAAGAGAAAATAAATCTATCAATCCTAACAGTGATTAAAGCATTAATAAAAACAAGCAGGTCGGATTTAATCAAGACTTAAACAGATCAGAATTATTAAACTAGCAGGATGAGAATAATAAATCTAGCAACTTAACGGTCAAACAATTCTAGCAACATAGCATCCGATTCAATCAGATTTAAAACCTCAATGATCAAAACTGAAAACAGTTTTGTTTTCAAAAATATTCGATTAGGGTTTTAATATGTGATTTGATAATTATAGTATAATTAATTCTGATACTTATATTATTTAGGGTTATAGATATAGAGTTAGGGGTTATCAGATTTTAACTTGTAAAATCCGATTTGGGGTTTTAATCATGTAGGAACATGATTTAGGGTTTATCGGATTATTAGAATCCGATTTGGTGTTTTAAGTTTTTAGGGTTTAGATGTTTACCTTAACCTCCAAACGGGTTGAACGGACCACCAAGAATCGAGAAGAATAGAGCTGATACGTGCCGGATCGGTTCGTCGGGTCGCGAAGAGCAGTCGGGATCATCAGTCGGATCGTCTATCGGATGCGCTATCGGGATCGTCTAGTCGTCGGTACGTCAGGATGCGAACAGATCGTCTAGTCGGGTACTTATCAGATCGTCGGATCGACTGAGCTTCTATCGGGTCGTCGGATTGACTGGTCGTATCGGATGGCTTTATTGGATGAGGGGGTAGCCGCCGAGAGAAAGAAAAATTAGGGTTTATGATGATCAAGGTTTCAAAACGAGAAAGAAAATGAAAATAGGGTTTCAGTTCGATTTTAGAACTCAGGGAATTAGGGAGCTTCGTGCTGATAATGTGTTGTAAATTAATGGGAGAAAGAGATTGTATATATCTCATAATTATGGAGCCCTTTATATATATAGGGAATTACAATAGACCGTCATAGATAAATGGAAAGTATACAAATCCTAAAATGATAAGGAAAAGAAAAACCTAAGCATACAAGGAAAAGTAAACTGTCTAAATAGAAAAGAAATATGCCTATTTGATTATGGCATTCACAAATCGGTCGGTTCATAACAAGATAATGTACTTTTTGTTATTTGTAGGCCATTGAAGGCTTCTCTGTAAACGATGTTTGCTATGGAATCTTCCGTTGTGTTAACTAAAATATGTAACATATATGTATGCTTGTTCATGTAAAATATATGTATGCTTGTTCATGTACTAAATATTAAAGTTTTAATAGTTGCTAATATAGCTCAGGAGATGTCTTTTAGAGGATTGTACTTATTTAAATGCTTACAACAATTAGAATATTAAATTGTTTAAAACGATGCAATAATTAGGCATGAGACTTTTATCCGAGAAACGGATTTGATCCGAGATTCGATCCAGATCCAATCCGAAAATTCGGATATCCGGAGGTGCCTAATCCGAATCCGGATAGTTAAATGTTGAATCCGTCAAAGCCGGATCCGGATCCGGATATTTTAATTTTTTAGTCCAGATATTCGAATCCGTAAGTTTTATAAAGAACTATTTCAAAAATAATAATATATATATATATAAATTAATTTTATTTAATATATTTTTATTTTTATAATAGTATATATAAATTTTATGTAAATTTTGTAATATTATACATAAAAATAAATAAAAAACATTATATATATTTTTATTTTTAAATTATTTTTAATATTTTTAATATATTAATATTATTTTTTATTTATTTTAAGGATCCAAATCCGGATCCAAATATCCGCCAGATATTACAATTTTTAGAAGGATATCCGAAAACCCTGGATATCCGAAAACTCCGGATCCGGATAAGGATAGTAAAATTACGGATCCGCCGGATAAGGATCCGGATACCTTAAAATTGCCCGGATACACGATCCGTCCCAGGCCTAACAATAATATTTACATAATTATATAAATCAGTTTACCAAAAAAAAAAGTATATAAATTAATTAAAATAGTTTGACTACTTTATTGTTTGATATAGTTGTTAATCATGCTTGATAAAGAAAGTAGTTTAAACAGGTGGTGATCATTTTAGTTAACATGTTACTTTTTAATGTAAAGGTGATGGTGGTTTTTAAAATTGGTTGAGTTAAACTTGGACTGAGCCAGTTCGAAACTCTGAAATATGAATTAAACTTGGACGACGTACGTTTTAAAATGGGTTATCGTAAGCCCATTAATTAGTGGCCCTAAATACTCCGGTGTAAATGTTAGCTTTCTAAAGTCATTGGCTTGTGTAAAATAGAGGCGACATATTTTAAAGAATACGACATGGATAAGGTATTGAGATCCTAAATTTTGTACAAAGTGTAGCTATGGTCCTCGAGGTAGTACTTGAATGGACAAAAGATTGTTTGCAATGGTCTAAATAGCCGTCGAGCTTCTTCTTTGTTAAAAACGAAATAGCACTGCTCCAAATTCAAGCTTCGTTGCAGAAAATTTTAAAACGCTAAACATGAAAAACAAAACAAAAGAGAAGTAGTAATTGGATTCATAGAGTTTTGTAATGCAGGGAAAGTTTGCAGGAACAACGGTTTGCTACACTTCAGATATTCACTCACGGTGGTGATCAACTTCCATCACATTTGTAGCCGCACATGCGTATTGCAACTAAAGGAAGCTCTGCAACCTGTCTGCCAAATACTCTTAGTCATCCAGAAGAAACAATAGTTGCACTATATAAATTAGTAGCATAAATAGCCAAATCAATGGTTAACCACCATGAAATATATGGCATAGATTTGATGATAGAATCGATGAAAAGATCTTACTTTACAGTCAAAACACCACAGCAGATTCCCCCGTAGTCTTGTCCTTCCACATTCTTCCTAAATGAAAAATGCAGTTGTGATTGTTATTAATATTAATGAAAGTCAACCAAGAATGAAAGTCAGGCATAATGGAAGAGTCCTCACCCTTAAACCCTTCTTGGAATAAGATTGTGCCCTGAAACTCGATCAAACTATAGGATGAAAGCAATCCTGCTAAAAAGAGAATTGCATGATCTTAGGGCATTGATAGTAGCGTTTACCGTTTAGCAAATGTCTATTGACCAGAACCATATTTGTGAAGGACAAACGTTTGTCATAAGATGATTTCATGACATATACAAAGGAATATAAATGTAGCGTGGTGGAGATCGTCAACAATCACCTGGGAGGATCGACCAAGGCGGACATCATCAAAAGTTGCATGTTAAGCGGAATTTGCATCAGAGACAGACATTTTATAAGGAGTGATCTATGGATCGACGAAAGAATTACTAAGATTATGTGTATGAGAAGCTTGCAACCCCTCACCTATTTATATGAATCCCGGTTAATAAACGCTTCAGGTTTTGCTCGTAAAGAGAGTGAGACAGAGATATTTAAGGAGTAACTGCAAACGGGACACTGACTGCCGCTGTTGAGAGAGTAACGTCTCTTCGGGTTGAGAAAGATGAGGAGATCAAGAGATACAGGGAAAGAAAGAGTTTATGGATAGTGAATTACATATTGCACCGGTTCAGAGAGTGATGGTACATCGTAGCCGGAGAGCCCCTCTTTGACATAATCGCCGAACAAATCATATATGGGCTTTGATATTTAGTTTGGATAAAATATGGACTTACGTATAAGTTTGGATATGTAATGGGATCATGAGTATATTATAAATCTCATCATAAATCAAACAAATTCAATGGCCCATCATAATCATAAATCACAGATTATTCAACAAACGTTCGCCAGTGGTTATGTGGGTCCCACAAATAGAGAGAGGTGATGACGTGGATAACCTAAATGGAGAGTATAAACTCTCCTATTATTATATTGACTAGGTAATACCTGCGCTACGCCACAGAAGTTTTTTATATAAAAGTTTTATAAGTATTTTATTTTATAGATTTATTTTTCAACTTTTTATATTAAATAAAATTTGATTAAAATGAGATATCAATAGACTATCAGTGCTAAATTTCAAGTGTGAGAGAATTTCAATTTTTTTTATTTTCTGAGATATTTTATATCTATTTTTAATTTAATGATATTTCTGAAAATTGAGAAATTTTGTTGTAATGTATAGGTTGTGTTTTTTGGTCTAGTGTGAAGTCTGGTTTCATTTATTCTTATGTTAAAACTTAATTGTTGATTTGTAAGAATACATTCTAAACATATGTTACCTTACCTTGAAAATGTAGTGAAGTTATAACCATATCTCGTACTGGTTAGGAATGTACATGTAACGCCCCGACCGCCCACGGCTAATGGACCACTCACGCCCGCTCTCTCGGCCCGTGGGCCCATCCCGTTCCAGCGATCGGTCCGTTAATTTTTCTAAAGGCTCGAAATCATTGTTTACTGACCCTGCAATCACCACCCGACCTTTTCCCATGCTTTGGCCTCACTCGCACGCTATCGCGAATCACTTCCCGATAGGTCACTCATCCTTCCACTACTTCAGCTCAAGCACGCTTAACTCTAGAGTTCTTTCAGGATGTGCTCCGGAAAATGTAAATCAACTTTGGTGACATAGGTAGCCAAATCAATTCTCTTAAGCCTTTTCACATATCACAACTCGGGATGTTACAATTCACCCACTCTCAAAGAACGCAACGTCCTCGTTGAACCCCACGACAGGTCTCAAGACGCCTCTCAAGTCAGAACTGAGATGACTAACCACCTCTGATACCACTTGTAACGCCCCGACCGTCCACGGCTAATGGGCCACCCACGCCCGCTCTCTCGGCCCGTGGGCCCATCCCGTTCCAGCGATCGGTCCGTTAATTTTTCTAAAGGCTCGAAATCATTGTTTACTGACCCTGCAATCACCACCCGACCTTTTCCCATGCTTTGGCCTCACTCGCACGCTATCGCGAATCACTTCCCGATAGGTCACCCATCCTTCCACTACTCCAGCTCAAGCACGCTTAACTCTAGTGTTCTTTCAGGATGTGCTCCGGAAAAGGTAAGTCAACTTTGGTGACATAGGTAGCCAAATCAATTCTCTTAATCCTTTTCACATATCACAACTCGGGATGTTACAGTACACTTCGAAAAGAAGATGATTCACATAATAATTTTGAACAAAGTCAATGCTTCATCACTTAACAAATGGATTGCTCCCTCTATGATCGAATCAGATTGTTAGATTCCTGCAACTTTTATGAACTTCCTCTTGTATTCTATAAAATACTGAACTTGGTGATACAACGGAATTGCGATGATGTTTCGAACAAGATGCTTGATTATCACTGAGTTTCTCTAGGTCTGGTGATTTTGTTGTTGTTCTTGTCGATGATCACTGGATTCTAAACTTTGTTTCATCTCCAGTGCTTTCAACCTGGCTATTTGAAGCTTGTACAAGATCTTAACAAAAAGAAATTCCAATAAAATGATCATGGTTTGCTTCGTTTCTATGAGCTTTTAATAAATAAAATAGGAACTCGAGGTTTTAATCGGCAGCTTAGGCTTTCACCTTCTGCATATTTTCTCAAGCTGCTGTCTTTGGTTCCTATCTTTGCAATCTGTAAGCAATCATACAAAGAAAAAAATGAAAGATTCATGGCTGTTCTAAGATCATTTTTGCTCTTTTATCCATTTTTACTTCTCACATCACATTTACAAGGATTTATTTTTACAAGACCTGCTCTAATTTCAACCACAGAAACAACCATAGAATGACCTGAGTAGTTAAGTTATTGAGGAGACTAAAGACGATTATTGTTAATACAACTCTTCTGGGCTCATATGGGTAGCTATATCTCAACCAACATTACACTGCCGTCGTCATCTCTCACTCCTTTGTATTCTCTGCTTTCGCCTCTACACTGATGTCTTTTATGAAGTGATGAAGTTACTTAACCCATCAAATCAATCCACCTCATGTTATGTCCTAGATTTTAGTCAGCTTATTTCTTCCTAAAATAGTAATGAAGTCCGTAGTAAGCTTTGTTTCGTCCTTTCCAAATAAATCAATCTTAGGATAAAAATCAATACCTAATGAAAACGATGGTGGCTTGATTTGGAGAGGAAGAGGAAGAATCCTAATGCGTTGATGTGACGTGTACAAAAAAATGTGATGTGTATGAACTTCATTTTAGAAAGTTGTAAGAGTTTACAGACCCAAACAATTTTAGTTATTTTTTTAAAAGACTGATACTTAAATCTTACAATACTAAAAGGGACATATGCTCAAAGGAGAGCATATCCACGTCAGATCAAAAAATCAGTCAATCATATGCCATTAACTTACCACATCAGCTCATTCTTTTTGTTAACACACAATCTTATCGTCTCTTCCTCAAATATTTGTCTGTGACTTTTCCTTTGCACTCTACGGCGTCGAAGATATTGTCTTCGCCGATCGCCCTCCCCACTATCAAGATCAATAACTGTACCATTCAACACAATACCCTCTTCAATTTCTTCCCTTTCCCCAACCTAGCTATATATACGGTGATATTCAAGACCAAAGTTCCTCACAACGTTATCCTCAAAAGCACCAGCGTGTTTAAGCTCCAAGGCTAAAGCACGACTAATGATATCAGATGGGATGTGCACCTTTTCATTTCATCTTCAGTTCTGGTTGCTTCTTAATTAAGTTCCACGATTTGAACCCACCTACTGTTTCTTATGCAGATCAACCATTGGGATGAAGTTGTTGTCACAAACGACCTTCAGATGGATGAGGGCGAGGATGATAATGAGGAAGATGACCAAGAAGTAGATCACCGAAATAGAGCAAATAAAAATGGTATATGTGGTTAAACGACTGTTCTCTGTTTATATTATAAAACTAAAACCACGAAATCTGATTTCGGTGGTTTCACTTTCTTTTATTCTTTTATTACAGTCATCAGCTGGGATGTTGGGTTAGTGTACGCGGAACCATGAAGGTTTGTTAATATTAGTTTCTGACTTTATATCACAAAATTTACATTTTCTTTTCCCTGACACAGAGAGATTAAGAATTCAAGGTTAACATCAATGATTTATAGTTGCGACTAAGAAGACTGGACTATGCATGACTTCTTGGCCCAATCATCCTGCCATGATCTAGGTGAGATGCTCAGAGGTGTCAAATGTTTCATTTTGTTATAAGTGTGGTGTGCATACACTACTCCCAAACTTTTCTGATTATTTTTCATGTTTGCTCATTCCAAAAGGTATTCCTTGGAAACAACAGTGTTTGTCCTAGGCTGGTTTATCTTCTTGTGAGACCTGGATTTGGCTTATCATAAGAAGGCTGGCGCCATGAATTTGTTGGTAAATAATTATGCTTAATCCTTGATTGTATATTTTAAACTGATATATAATGGTCTCTCGCAAACTTATTGATTCTTTCGTCTTTTCATGTTGTGCTATATATTCAATTGAAGATACGAGTCTCGGGGTTTCTATCAATTGTGCTTTATCTTTTGAATGTCGACTGTGATCAATACATCTACGATAGCAAAAATCTAAGAGAATAAATGTGTTTCGTGGTGGCTTCTAAGTTGGGAAAGAAGATTTGTTATGATCACTACCCTCAAAGATTCGATGGGATCGGTAGACACGACAGATACAGTAATGGCAGCGTTGTATTTTACGATGTAAGTACACAAAACTTTGATCACCAGATTCACCACCTTCCTTATCTTGAGTCATAACCTAAGTCTTAGTAATCTTAATTGCTTCCTTATCTTGAGTCATAACCTATGTTTTAGTAATCTTAATTGCACTCCCACTGCGGCACTGTTTTTTTTTGCTACCATTAGCTTCATTGAAAGCAAAAAGAACAATAGCATCGGTGCTGGAGCTTCGTACAAGCCACTTAAGTGATTTTTTAACGAGGTATTATAAAGACCCAAATATGTTTTTACCGGCCAGCTTACCTTAATTACTAATATACTATTTGAAGCACTTGAAAGTTGAGCCTACAGATCCAAAACAAGGCTTTCTTGATTTTTGTTATCCCCCACGACAAAGAGACATTTCTTACGGTAAGAAATGTACTATATATTATCTCTAGACATTTCTGCAATATTTTTGAGGAGCTATAAAATGGGGAACCTGAGTTTAGAAACTCGGACTTACAGCTCGGGCTTGCATCTCTTGAAAAAGTGTTTCTGAACATCGCTAGACGGGCTAAACTAGAAAGTGCAACCGCTGCAAGAACCATGGTCACCCACGATTTAGAATCTGGCATCTCACTTAAAAGGAAATCCAATAGCAGATATAAATATAAAATGCAACAGATGAGGAATTCCACTAAATTATATGATCATTGTAAATATAGATATGGATACGGTGGGAGCCAGATTTGGTGGGATCCTTGACACCAAACGCAGAAAATTCAATTGGAGTAATGATTGAAGTTTACTGGCAACAAGATGGGTCGGGGTAGATGGCAATAGTCCACATCTTTTTTTTTGGTAGAAATGTTAAATATTATAGTTCACATCTTCACATTGAGTTTTGTGATTGTTCAATGTGACAAAAATATCGCAATGTATATACATGTTACAGACACAAGTTCGTGACTGACCTTTTTATGATAGGTTTTGTCTTTCTCAACAGTTATATGAACCTATAGAAGATGTCAAACAATCTAACAAAATAAGTTCAACTCTTTAATTTAGTAGATAAGTAAATAAGCTGGATGAATTTTTTATGTTTTTCTGCCCAACAGTATATCATGTTTTGTAGATATATATACACTTTATCTTTCTGTATTTAAATTGATGTTACAAATTTTTCACATATGATAAATAATTTTTATTGTTTTGTTTTTTTTTTACTATTTATTTAAATATAAAAAATAAAACTCATTAATAAAAATCAATATAAAGAAATATGCATCATCATTTAAAAAAATACAAAAGAGTAGTATTTTCCTTCATAGATCTCTAATGATTTTAAGTTTATATAATTAAAGGGACAAAAACTACTAAAAAGACATTCTAACAAACAAGAGCTTACAAGTAGTTTTAATATTAGTCAGAAAGTTTATAATATTAATAATTTTATTTAATATTTTTGCAACTGACTATTTTCGATCATATTATTTAAAAATCAGAGATAAATTATTAAAGGCAAGTTATTTAATTTCATAATGACCAACACAAGGAAATTTTGGAGGAAAATTTGATATAATTTCATTTTATGGTATTCATAAATGACAAAATACATGCCAATTTTTAGATAATCATAAAGTATGAATGGTCGGAAAAACCAAATCCTCGATAATAAACATTAATAGAAAATAACTAAAGGTAAAAAAAACATAATGAAACTACCATGTACGATATTTTATAATTTTTGGGAGTGTTTTCAATTGTCACTAGCAGTTTAGACTTTCGTCTTCTCTCACGTTGTTGATAGACTCATAAGTTATAAACCTAAGTAGTATTAAAATGAGAATATTAACCTTCTTTCATGATGAATTATGACAATTCTAAGTTATAATCATTTAGTATTGTGGTTAAGATGATTCTGAAATGCGTAGATCACGGAGAAGGACTTCAAGTTCTACACTATGATGAAGAGTAAAAAAGTATGAAACACATTACGATTATTTTGTTGATAAGTTTAATGCTAAAAATATAGGTCATATTATGAGTAGAAAAATAAGGCAACAATGTAATATAAGTAGCTTCACTATGTATATTGGATTGTGTTATGTATATAGCACAATTTTAATTGTTTATTACCATACATATATAGTAAAAACATTGTACTTTTTACCGGATAAAATAAAACCAGACATTGATGAAATTAAGACAGAGGAACCCAATATATATTTTCCATTCAAAGAAGCTCATTGAAAATTATTCTATTTTATGTGTGTTATAACAATGATAGTAAAAAAGTATTATTTTAAAATTTATTTCTAGATAATGTTGGGTTTTTTTTGCAAAATTGCCCTACAACTTAAAGTCAAACACAAAACTAACTTCTTTTTTTTTTTAATGGTTTTGCCCTATTCACCCCACAAGTTCATATAATTTACGAAAATGCCATCAATTTTTTTTTTCTTTTTTTTTTCAAAAATGACATATTTACTCTCTCACCCTCATCATCTTCAAGTAATTACAAGATTGCCATTGTCATCAATACCACAACCACCATGAACAACCAATTTGAAGCTCTTAATGCTCCCAAAATCGATTTACCCTTCTTCTTTTTCCATTCTTGTGAACTAAACACAACATATCTCTCACTTTCTCT
>NC_027749.1:43290458-43292731 GCF_000695525.1 Brassica oleracea var. oleracea
GTTTTGCATTTGACTGGATAATTACAGAAGTTTGACTTCCCCAGACGACTTACATTTCAGTCGTCTGTCGAAAATTAAAATAATAATATTTTTTTAAAAGTAGACGACTTACAGTTAAGTCGTCATAGGTTAGTTTTGCAATTAAAAAAAAAACTTCAAGATTTAATTATACACAGACGACTTATAATTATTACTTATAAGTCGTCGAGGATTTTTTTCCGAGATTCTGGGCAACTGGACGACTTACATTTCAGTCGTCTCGTGGACGACTGAATTATAAGTCGTCTGTATATAATTAAATCTTGAAGTTTTTTTTTTCAATTGCAAAACTAACCTATGACGACTTAACTGTAAGTCGTCTACTTTTAAAAAAAAATATTATTATTTTAATTTTCACTAGACGACTGAAATGTAAGTCTTTCAGTAAAGTCAAACTTCTGAAATAATCTAGTCAAATGCAAAACTAACCTATGACGACAGAAATGTAAGTCGTGAAGATTTTTTGGAGTTTTTTTTTTTAACCAAACAATAGTAGACGACTTATTTTTCAGTCGTCCGAAATAACAGATTTCAAAGTCAATTGCAAAAATAACCTCTGCGTTGACCAGACGACGTATAGTTTAGTCGTCTGGACAACTTAGATTGAAGTCGTCCGCGTCTTCTCCGCTAGTTTTTAAGTCTTCTACGTTAGTTTTTGAATAACTTGCATTTTTAAGAGTGATAAGTAACTTTAAGATAGGTAAAACTCATATTTACAAAATATGTTCTCTCCCTTAGTTTTACTAAATTTGACTAAGTTTTTCACGCAAACTTATAAAAAATATGATATGCTTTGACTAGTTGCTATTGTTTGTTTCCATCTTTTAAGTATTATTGTTATAGACAATAATGATGACTATTGTTATGAGTTGGAAGAAGGGTTAAATGCTTCTTAAAATGTTGTATGAATATGAAGCTACTGATCGAGTGTAATTTGATATATATATCATAACCAGATATATATATATATATATATATATTTATATATAATTTATTATTTAGTCATGTTTTACAATACATGAGATCATAGTTTGGGTATATTAAGCATTGTACGGGAACTATTGTAAGAGAACATAACCAGAGCTACACAAACCTTACAACCAATTAAAATAAATTTTAAAACAAATAAATCTGATAAGAATGTTATTAATAATTTTTTCCATAAATAAAGAAGAAGAGAATGCTATTACTTACCATCCTAATAGAACTCAAGTATATATTTGATGTCTACAAATTTGCAAAACATTTGAGTATTAACATGAATCCATGAATAAATTTTTCTACAGACAATACAACTTTAACATAAGAAATGAATCATGTTTTTTTTTTCGTACGCAGTACGGGTAGCATACTAGTATATACTAAATCATAAATCGTAAACAATCGCTCAAGAAAAGAGGAGAACCCAAAGAAGATTTGGCTTTGAACTTAATTAGTTTTTTCAAAAAAAAAAAAACTTAATTAGTTAATTATGAATAGCTCGCTCTCGAAGGTTGTGTAGTATATGTTTTTATTAGTTTAATATCAATTAAGATAGTTTGCTATCGGGGTTTTTGAAAGTTTTCAATGTCTTGCATATTGCATGGACCGACTCAACCCACCGATTACATAGTCTAATTTTTATTTTGAACTTTATAAAGTCCAACTACAAAGCCCATAATGTTTTGCTAAAACCAACCAAGCATATCTTTTAGCGGTAACATGCATGGACAACCGGTCCTTGCGACAGAGGCTCAAGAATATATTCGGAGTTGCTTTGTAGAAAACCGCTCCTAACTTAAATTCTCAAAAACATTCAGTACCATGTATTTAGAATTGAAGATATAATTAATATGCTACTGGCTGGGAGCTGTACTTTTGGAACTATGAAAATATGGTTTAAAATCTCTTAACTAATTGAGTAAATGACATTTTGCAAAATTGACCTAGAACTCAAAGTCAAACACAAAACTAACCTACTTTTTTTTTTGAAAATTGGTTTTGACCTATTCACCCCACAAGTTCATATAATTTATGAAAATGACATCAAATTTTTTTTTTTCTTTCGAAAATGACATCTTTACTCTCTCACCCTCATCATCTTCAAGTAATTACAAGATTGCCATTGTCATCAATACCACAACCACCATGAACAACCAATTTGAAGCTCTTAATGCTCCCAAAATCGATTTACCCTTCTTTTTTTTCCATTCTTGTGAACTAAACACAACATATCTCTCACTTTCTCTCCACAA
>NC_027749.1:43292853-43308058 GCF_000695525.1 Brassica oleracea var. oleracea
TTTTTTTCCAGATATGTTCGTCAGACGACTTACTTGGGAAGTCGTCTTGCTGTGGACGACTTACCAGGAAGTCGTCTGGCTGTAGACGACTTACCTGGAAGTCGTCTGGTCAACGCAAATGTTATTTTTGCAATTGACTTTGAAATCTGTAACCTGAGACGACTGAAAGTTAAGTCGTCTACAATTGTTTGGTTTCAAAAAAATTTCCAAAGAACCTAGACGACTAACATTTCAGTCGTCATAGGTTAGTTTTGCATTTGACTGGATAATTACAGAAGTTTGACTTCCCCAGACGACTTACATTTCAGTCGTCGAGGATTTTTTTCCGAGATTATGGTCAAACCTCGTAAATCCTGGACGACTTACATTTCAGTCGTCTCGTGGACGACTGAATTATAAGTCGTCTGTATATAATTAAATCTTGAAGTGTGTTTTGACATTACTGTATAAACAAAATATATATATATATATATATATATATGTTTTGCTCGCAAATATATTTAATAAAGTACATAAACTTACTTTTGGTCACATAACTCAATCATGAGCTTTGTGTTATCTTTTGCTTTGATCACTTTGTTTATCTGGAATGTAAGTCGTCTAGCTTTTTTGGAGTTTTTTTTTAACCAAACAATAGTAGACGACTTATTTTTCAGTGGTCCGAAATAACATATTTCAAAGTCAATTGCAAAAATAACATCTGTGTTGACCAAACAACGTATAGTTTAGTCGTCTGGACAACTTATATTGAAGTCGTCCGCGTCTTCTCCGCTAGTTTTTAAGTCTTCTACGTTAGTTTTTGAATAACTTGTATTTTTAAGAGTGATAAGTAACTTCAAGATATGTAAAACTCATATTTACAAAATATGTTCTCTCCCTTAGTTTTACTAAATTTGACTAAGTTTTTCAACGCAAACTTATAAAAAATATGATATGCTTTAACTAGTTACTATTGTTTGTTTCCATCTCTTAAGTATTATTGTTATAGACAATAATGATGACTATTGTTATGAGTTGGAAGAAGGGTTAAATGCTTCTTAAAATGTTGTATCAATATGAAGCTACCAACATTCTTGTTTATTAAGATGAGAAAAGGCCATGTGAGTTTATTATTGCATATGAGAGATCCAAAGATAAGAAAAAGATTACTGAAGTCTATTATTTCAATGATTTGTAAATGTGTAAACACATTGTTAGCACATTTAATACATCTTGGAAAACATTATTACTGATTTTACAAAAAATTCACAACTAAAAGAATAGACATGCAATTCACAAAACATACCACAAAAACGTTCAAATGGCTTAAAAACAGAAAAAATGAGTGGAAGATTAGATAAATCTACCTTTACAGAACACACAAAAATACATATATAAAAATAATAGATCTACCTTTAAATTAGTGGAAGATGAGTATCATCTAATTAAAAACATGCAAAAAAGATAGATTAGTAAGAAAGACATGAGACAAAACAGAAAAATTCATATAAAGTTTGGTGTTTTCAAGTCAAAGAGATTAGAGCGGGTTTGGAGAGTTTTAGTTTGGGAAAAAAGTAAGAACTTTATACAACAAGAAGTTACCAAATGAAGAAAAATCAGACATAAGAACTTACCAAAACGCTCAGAAAAATCCAGACGATTTCCTGGAAGTCCAGACGACTTTGTCAGAAGACTTCCAAGAATTATTGTGGGTTAGTTTTGGCAAAAACCCCAAAAATATTTAAGTAAATGATTTTAAAATTCAATTAGTTCATTTTTTAGTTTCGTATATTTGTAGTAATTTTTCCATTTGATCTTTTTTCAGTCAAATTATTTAATATTTAAACTAATTGTATTCTATCATTTGCGTCCGAACATAAAACTATCCAATATAACATCGAAGTGCACTTCGAAATTAAATTCCAAAATAATAAAACATAATATGGCATATACACTCATATACTAAGTTATTTTCACATACTAAAATATTTAATATTTTCTAATAATACATTTAAAATAATAAATGTACTTATCCTAAAATACATAAATGTATTTTTTATTATTTTTTTTGTCAGCCGCTCATCTATACATAAATGTTTTTTTTGTTAAAAACTCTACATGTCAACATAATACAAAGTTCTACTTAAATAGGAAAAGATGATTTGTGTAATTGTTTTTGGATGCTACATTATTTAAGATTCATATAAGATAATTCTAGCATTTTGTCTGAATAATGTATTTCTTTGAAAAAAATTCTCAAGTTAAGATGATTTAAGCATATAAACGTTAATTAATTGTTCATAAGAAATTATCATATTTCATTTTAATTTGTCAAATATTACATCGAAACAATAAAATAATATAATATAACACAAAAAAAAATTAAATAATTATAAAAATTGTTTTTTACGTAACATTTAACATATAAAAAAATATAAAAAATTATAGACAAATAAACCGCGCGTAGCGCGGTAAAACCTCTAGTCTTTATTAAACCGTAAAAAATATGCAAAACTCAGCATCACAAATTATGAGCAACACTCATATAAAAAGCTCATTCATATATCTAAAAGCTTACTATTGTTTTTTTTTTTTGAAACTTAGCTTACTATTGTCTCAGAATATATAATATATATATATATATCCAATCATAGTTATTTGATTCGTTATATCTTATATGTTTTGCGTAATAAAAAACTTCTCTACTACAACTCTTTTGAAGTACGACAGTATAAGAAGAAAGAAACTCTGATTTATAAACAAACTGGAAAACCACATTAGAAGTGTAACCGAGCACGACAAGTCTCTCGCCTTTGTGATCATACAAAGGAACATAACGTATACCCTGTCTCAAAGTCGTCCTTCTCTGGCATGAACTTCAACTGTGAGCAACGCCAGCTCTGGTACTGTGAGCGGAAACTCAAACTCCTCATCCCAACAACGCCAGCTCTGGTACTTTTCCACGCATTAGCGACCAAAAGAAAGGTTGAGCACTTGAGCCTCCAAGAGCTACTGCGGTGAAGAAAAACTAATTTAATAGTGAAAATAAAGTAGATGTGCTATGTAATCTAACCAGTTATTGGTAAACTGTGGCGGGCAATGGAACCTACAGTATCACCTTGTCATCCCAGACTCTCCATCCTGTTAAATCAGTTTAAAGAAATTTAGCAAATCATCATAACAAACCTGAATATAAGTTAGCATACTATAACCTTCTCCATGAATGAATACTTTTGTTACTAAGCTCATGTATATCGTGGGACTTGGAGCAGTAAATAAGAGAAACTATAATAGAATATAGACTTGCACGAAACATATTCATCAATGTTCCATCATATCTAGATTCAGGTGGTCACTCCCCCTTCCAACAATCCAAAATTGACTACTTGGTTTGATTATATTGATCTTCACAGTCTCTTGTTGATAGAAGAGCTTACATAACACATGACTGAGAATCCCTTACTCCATTCCTCCGGGTTCTTGTGTATATATTGTGCTTTGCTTTGCGGTTTATACATTCAATGATACTGAGAAAAAAAAAAATAGAAACTCATACTGTAAATTGCAGGGCCAACCGAATATAACTTGTTGAATGAGGAACGTACTTATGATCAAGCTGAAGAGAATCACTTTGAACAAATTGAAGAGACTAATTCACGTAACACGTAGAGGAGAAGATAACTTATAAAGAGCTTATCTTCGCCTTAGCTAAAAGTCTCATGGAGATCTCGTGCTCCAAATTCTTGTTACCATCAAATTCTCTGCAACACAATATAAGTAGGTGAATTGTCAACAGATGTACTGGAAATAAAAAAAAACTGAAATCATGATAAGCTAGATCTAAAGGAGTAGTCTGCAGCCTGCATATATATATAGTAATTTGAAATGTTCGGTTCCGGTTATTTTGCCCAGGCCTAGTTCCATCATATCTAGATTCAGGTGGTCACTCCCCCTTCCAACAATCCAAAATTGACTACTTGGTTTGATTATATTGATCTTCACAGTCTCTTGTTGATAGAAGAGCTTACATAACACATGACTGAGAATCCCTTACACTCCATTCCTCCGGGTTCTTGTGTATATATTGTGCTTTGCTTAGCGGTTTATACATTCAATGATACTGACAGAAAAAAAAAACTCATACTGTAAATTGCAGGGCCAACCGAATATAACTTGTTGAATGAGGAACGTACTTATGATCAAGCTGAAGAGAATCACTTTGAACAAATTGAAGAGACTAATTCACGTAACACGTAGAGGAGAAGATAACTTATAAAGAGCTTATCTTCGCCTTAGCTAAAAGTCTCATGGAGATCTCGTGCTCCAAATTCTTGTTACCATCAAATTCTCTGCAACATAATATAAGTAGGTGAATTGTCAACAGATGTACTTGAAATAAAAAAAAAATTGAAATCGTGATAAGCTAGAGATCTAAAGGAGTAGTATGCAGCCAGCATATATATCAAGTAATTTGAAATGATTGTTCCTTCTGGTAACATCGTACCCACTAAGCTCATGTGTAGCTCCCTCCTTAAGAAGTTACTTGAATGCGTTAAGCCGATGGACCATTACAGAGGCTTGGATGAGATATGCCTGCCTGAGTAGGAGATGTAAACCAAAATTCACGAACCATAGTTGTAATAATCACGAAACAAGATCATCAAAGCTAGTACCTTATCATCCAATAGTTAGCATGTCGACACCCATAAGTGCACCACCTTTTTCACATTCTGAGCTTCCCGAAAACAGAGCTGGATTGTATATTTATGGGCATCACAATGACCAAAACTTTCATGTGCCCTAGTGGTTGTGTACCCTTACCTGGTTTAAAGTTGATAGGTTCGAATCTCTTGGGGCGCGAAATTTGGTTTTTGCTTTAGGCAATATTATAGACTGGGCCGGCACTGATTGTATGTGTTTCATAGTTGTATCATATATGTGTTTTTGATGGCCATTACTTCACCAAAACTATCTTGTATGAAACAGTGACGTATTATGACATTTTAATTATCGAAGATATGTATTGACTCGTACGACTATTGAGGTTATGCTTGAAACTAACCTCGTAATTGGGTGTACGTATTAGCAACATAAGTTCCTCATAATTGCAGAACATGAAGATCTCCGTAGGTAAAGGGTTGTTTGTTTCCATAATCTCGAGGAAAGTGGTTTGGTCCGAGACGGGTACTGCCGTCAGTGACCTCGAATACACGGAGCTCAAAAATCCATCCTTCTCTAAGATGCTTAATCAGCGTGGATTGCGTACAAAATGAGACAATCAAACGTTAGCATTGTAACTATCTCCAGTGATCTTAAGACATAACAGATTCATAGGAAAGAAGTACCTTCTCGTCCACCAAACCCATATCAACGGCCATTACTCACCACCTTTCTTCATATTCCTTGCTTCCCTAAGATGAAGGAGCCGGGTGAGAACAGTCTCCTTACAACGTCTAACCCTCAGCTCAGACGAAGCTGAGGATTAACCATGCTTTCAGACTCTTACAGATAGAATGGTGTGAAAGAAGAAACCGAGGCGATAAGATTTGCAGAGACTACTCGTTTGGGTTCATATATATATAGATTGGGTTTGGTTACGAAGGGAGGGTCCGAAGGGAAGCTGGATGGACGAGAAAGCGATGGCTTGGTTTGATTGAACACCATCATTAAAATCAAAGCATTAATTAGTAAAGAAGGTGTCAATGCGAACTTGAGAGATTACAGAGAGGTGATCGTCGTGTTCGGTCTCTGCATTTTTTTTTTGCTAAATCAAATCGTTGGTGAAGGTTACGAAGAAAAAACGGAAAAAGAAAGGTAAACATATGCTAACTGGGCCTGAAGCAAAGAATAAGAAACCCAATTCAAAATCAACATAAACACAGAAAAGAAGGCTGAATTAAAAACCAAAGCCCAATTCGAAACGAATGAAAGGACGACACTTGTCAGCAAACGAGGGAGAAAAACTCACTTTATTAGTATAGATAGATAGATAGATATGAAACCGTTTAAAATATGGCCATGATTTGGAAGTTATGCAAATAACATGATTCACCTTGAACGTGGTGGTAGTGAATAGAGAAAATCTAAGGATTTAAGTTTTTGAAAATTGAAGATAGTAAAGAATGGATAGACACATTTTTATTTAACTTTTTACCTTTTACAATTATCTAACTGCAAGAATTTTAATTTAATTAGTTTTTAATCTTAGATATAATCCATTTGTAGCAATAAAATTGGTCGATCGAGTTGCACTTTAGTATATAAAGGATTCTGGATTTACATTAATTGAAAAGTAATTTATAAAATCATAATATATACAGAAATCTGGAGAACACAAATATGGTTTCAAAAAAGATTTAAAACAAATAAATTTTATTATAAAAACAGAAAATATAAAAATACATATTTTGTTGAAAAAATAAAAAAATTGTAACTGTTATTATCAAATGTCTATATCAAAATCTAATTTATACATATATTTTAATTTTGATATTTCCAAAATTAATTTTTAAAAGAAAATTTTAATAAAAATAAACCAAAATAGAAATATCAATAATGATATTTGTCAAAAGAACATATATTTCTGTATTTAATTTCGTAAGGATTAACAGGAGAAACCGTAAAAGGTAATGTTAGATAGCAGCAGGCCCAATTTAACTCCACACGGCCCATTTGTAAACTTGTAGTTTCCTTATTAAGAAGAGGAGAGGCGTATATGAATCAGAGCTTGACGAGTCCGGGGCAAAACTTACAGTGTCTCTTGGCAACCTCACCACGTTATATCGGACCCTCTCGCCGCTCTGCTTCCTTCTCCGTCGTCGATTTCGTCTTCTGAGGTTAGATTTGCCTCCTTGTTTACGATTTAGTTCGACATCGAGAAGTCTGACGATGTCTACCACTAACTCTTTTTACTTTTTAGTATCCCCAGTCGTAGTCGTACTCTTAGGGTTTTGGTGTGAAGCTACTTCGATTGATCGAAACGAACCTCTTGTTTGTGATCTTCAATTGATCATCGGTTTTCTTAGGGAAATCGATTAGGTTTTGTTATCGGGAGAGAATCAAATCAGTCCTTCGGGGCTTGGCTTCTCCTTTGTGACGCATTGAACTATATTGAGAGCTTGTTTGAGTTGCATTGCACTGATGGATCCTTGTTTGATGCAGTTGGAAGGGGTGAATTGATAAGGTCAAGCAAAGATGGCGAACTTACAAGTTTCTGGAATTATTGAAAAGGTCTTTCATTATCTATATCGAACTAAGATCGATTTTTGTTATTGATTATACAAAATTTTCTTATATCTGTGTGTTTTCTATGTTAATGTTTAGATGACTGGCAAAGATAAAGATTTTAGATACATGGCAACGTCTGATTTGCTCAATGAGTTGAATAAGGAATCCTTTAAACTCGATACGGACTTGGAGATGAGATTGTCGAGCATCATACTTAAACAGCTTGATGATGTTGCTGGTGATGTTTCTGGATTGGCTGTTAAATGGTTTGCTTCCTTCTCTCAGCACCTTTGGTTTTCATTGTCTTGAGATTTTTGTAAATTAGCCGACTGTATTCGAACTTTGATTTATGATTTTTTCGTCCAGTCTTGCTCCATTGGTGAAGAAGGTTGGAGAAGAGCGTATTGTGGAGATTACCAACAAATTGTGTGAGAAACTGCTGCATGGGAAAGACCAACACCGTGATACCGCAAGCATAGCTCTCAGGACGGTTGTCGCTCAAGTTGCTCCTTCGCTTGCTCCATCCATTCTTGTTACTCTAACTCCACAAATGATTGGAGGGATAAGTGGCGAGGTTAGTTGCTAAGAGGCATATTTCTTTTTTCCATTGAATATGCCACTCATGAGGATCTGATACAATTTCAGATTACACATTACAATTCAAATAAAAATTCAGGCTACACATTAGATGGACTGATGCTTATTATTGAATTGATTTTATAGTTTTGTTGGCGCTGTTACAGCTCTTTCTGAACAACTCTTAGTAAAGTAGAGAACAGTAGACGCTTGTAATTATGTGTCTACCCTAATCTAATTGTTTTGCAAATAACTAATTGTTTGCTGTCTTGCTGCTGAAGGGAATGAGCTCAGGGATTAAGTGTGAATGTCTTGAGATCATGTGTGATGTTGTTCAAAAGTACGGAAGTTTGATGGCAGATGATCACGATAAGCTACTGAACGCATTGCTGTTGCAATTGGGCTGTAACCAAGCCACAGTCAGGAAGAAGACTGTTACATGCATTGGTAAGTTAACAAAATTGAGACAGTAAGATTGTTGCCTACTTACTTCAGTAGTTGGTTAATGTGAAACCAGTTTCTAATCTCATGGGGATTGAGTGTCAGCCCGGTAATAAATTTATGAATATGGATCTCAGCTGTTGGTGTTAGTTCATGTGATACCAAAGCGGGTTTAAATGATATATTCAACTCCATATGTTCCCCCCAGACCCCAGTCTTATATAGTAAGTCTTAATTCGATGTTGGATATCTCATTTAAGTTCCATTTTTTGGGTTTCAGCATCTCTTGCTTCGAGTCTGTCTGATGATTTGCTCGCAAAAGCGACAGTTCAAGTTGTGAAAAACCTAAGTAACAAGAATGCGAAATCGGAGATTACACGCACCAATATTCAAATGATTGGAGCTTTAAGGTACTTCCTTTTTATCCTTCTTTGTTGTGGTACTTGTCTTTATCCATGTATATATTTCTGTTAGTTGTGGTTGTCCTGACTATTCATTGAATGGGATGCATGTTTTACCTTGTGTATTATGAATTTATGATTAGAGTTGCCATGGGTGTGATGATATTTATCACGTTTATTTTTGTTTCAGCCGCTCTGTCGGATACCGATTTGGGACTCATCTTGGTAATACTGTTCCAGTATTGATCAAATACTGCACCAGCGCTTCGGAGAATGATGAGGAGCTCCGCGAGTATAGCTTACAGGTCTCACACAAGATTCCCTAGTTTCTACTTTCTCACTAGGCGTGCATCTTTTTATTTTCTTATCCAATTTCTTGATCGGCCAATTACGTAGGCGTGCTCGTAGTCTCTTTTCTGTTACTCTGTCGTCTGAAATTTGGATTTTAATCTTCATTAAGCTTCAATGATAGTTGTATGAAAAATTTTTGTGATATTTTACTGCAGGCACTTGAAAGTTTCTTGCTACGGTGTCCAAGGGACATCTCACCATATTGTGATGAAATTTTGAACCTCACTTTAGAATACATAAGTTATGACCCAAATTTTACGGACAATATGGAGGAAGATACTGATGATGAGACTCTTGAAGATGAAGAAGATGAGTAAGTTATGATATAAGCATTGGATCCGTAACCTAGCTTCTTGCTGTGGACATTTGTCTTAGTGATTCATGTCTTTCTCCTCACAGTGAGAGTGCGAATGAGTACACGGATGATGAGGATGCCAGCTGGAAAGTTAGGAGAGCTGCGGCGAAATGCTTGGCAGGATTAATAGTTTCTCGTTCTGAGATGATCTCTAAAGTATATCAAGAGGTATATATCTTATTTTAACACCTATCAAGAGGATTGTATAATTAATTACTTCTCTTGATATGTTTAATTAAAATGAGAAATCGATATTTACTGTAGTCTCTTGAGGAAATTAATAATAACTCTTCGTGTGCAGGCCTGCCCAAAACTGATTGATAGATTTAAGGAAAGAGAGGAAAATGTGAAGGTATGTAAAATAAATGCTTGATCCTGCATTGTTAAATGATCACTGACCCGCGGTACTGTTGTTACAGATGGATGTTTTCAACACATTCATTGATCTGTTACGGCAAACAGGAAATGTCACAAAAGGTCAAACTGACACCGATGAATCAAGGCAAATTCTGCATCCTTTCACTCCATCAGTATGCATGGTGTCACATTAATGATGAATTTTGCTAACAAAATATATAAATTTGATCGATGCAGTGCGAAATGGCTACTGAAGCAAGAAGTCTCAAAGATTGTGAAATCCATAAATAGGCAGCTGCGTGAAAAGTCTGTTAAGACGAAGGTACGAAAGTGTGAATTTTTCTTTTCGGCTTGGTTCCTTTTCGATATTTTAAAAACTCCTTACCTATTTGTAGGTTGGTGCATTCTCTGTTTTGAGAGAACTTGTGGTCGTCCTGCCTGACTGCCTTGCTGATCATATTGGTTCACTAGTTCCTGGAATTGAAAGAGCGCTTAATGTAAGTGGGGATATTCAGTACACATATTTACATACTCTCGGTGTCGTTCTTTGTTCATTTGCTCATGTTTCCTCCTTTTTCCCCTCCAGGATAAATCTTCTACTTCAAACTTGAAAATCGAAGCTCTCGTCTTCACAAAATTAGTATTGGCATCGCATGCACCTCCTGTTTTTCATCCTTACATTAAGGTTGGAAACTTTTTGTGGTCTTCTGTCCATCGAAAATTTTCAATGACTACTGTTGAGTCATAGACGTCAGAACTTAGTTTTCAAAACTAAATGACGTTAACAGCTGATGAAGGTTGATTTTACTGACTCTTTAACTTTATGTCAACCTAGGCTCTTTCTAGTCCTGTTTTAGCTGCTGTTGGCGAACGCTATTACAAGGTGACCGCCGAGGCATTAAGGGTCTGTGGGGAACTTGTCAGAGTAGTACGCCCAAGTACTCAGGTAAATCAGTGTCAGCGTTTTTTAATTATTATTCGACCCATACTTTTACCCGTTGACAACCCACAGATTTTTGCTTCCACTGATATCTTCTCTTATGTGGTTTAGGGTATGGGCTTTGATTTTAAATCATTTGTTCATCCGATCTACAATGCGATAATGTCTCGCTTGACAAATCAAGATCAGGACCAGGTTTGGAATGAATCCCCCTTTTTTATTTTTTTCATCGTTTTTTGAATATCCTGGCTTTGGGGCATTAGATCTGAATTTTATTTGTGAACTCTTTCAATTTGTTTTTATGATTAATTACTGAAATTGGAAAAGATAAGCAAATTGCTGTGTGTTTTATGGTACTATTTATGTTTCTTAATCTCTCTTCGCTGTAACAGGAGGTCAAGGAGTGTGCTATTACCTGCATGGGTCTTGTGATTTCAACATTTGGCGATCAACTTGGGGCAGAGTTGCCTTCATGCCTTCCTGTGCTTGTTGACCGAATGGGAAACGAAATCACTCGCCTCACAGCAGTAAAGGTTGCTCTCATGCTTCGGTTAACGCTTTTATTTTAAATGTTTTAGCTCATTTTCGTGATTGTGTTGGTGCATGCAGGCATTTGCTGTCATTGCCACATCTCCGCTGCACATTGATCTATCATGTGTCTTGGACCATTTGATTGCTGAATTAACTGGGTTCTTAAGGAAGGTATATCAGTATATGGCTTCTTACTAATAGGCATCAAATATGCTTTTTCTGTTTACTGACTCATAATCTGTGAAAAAATCCCTGAATACAATAATTTGTACTTAGGCAATTTGTATTTATGCTTCTGTGTAACAGGCTAATCGGGTTCTACGGCAAGCAACACTGATTACCATGAATACCTTGGTAACAGCCTACGGTGATAAAATCGACTCAGATGCTTATGAAGTTATTGTTGTGGAGCTTTCATCTCTGATATGGTATGTTTGTCCAGAGCTTCCGCAAATGTTTTTTTTTCTCTCTAAACCTTTTATGTTGGTGGTTTCATTAGATGAATGACTCTCATCTGTGTTTTCAGCGTTTCGGACCTCCATATGACGGCTCTTGCACTTGAACTCTGCTGCACTCTGATGACTGGAAAGAGTTGTAGTGAAAATATCAGTTTGGCGGTTCGCAACAAAGTTCTTCCACAGGCATTAACTTTGGTTAAAAGTCCATTGCTCCAGGGTCAAGCACTTTTGGTAATTTTATGTTTTGTTTGAATTGTTACTTTACCTGGATTAAAGATACAGCTGAGCTGATCTTGTGGATGCTTTGTCACAGGCGCTGCAAGGATTCTTTGAAGCTCTGGTGTATCATGCAAATACGAGTTTCTACACCTTACTCGACTCATTACTTTCTTGTGCTAAGCCTTCCCCTCAGTCGGGAGGCGTCCCAAAGCAAGCATTATATTCAATTGCACAGTGTGTTGCAGTTCTTTGTCTCGCGGCAGGTGATAAGAATTGCTCGTCTACAGTTAAAATGCTTATAGAAATCCTTAAAGATGACAGCGGCACAAATTCAGTAAGCTTTCGGATTAGACAAATTGCGTATTTTCCTTTGTAGATCTATATCTATTGGAAGGCTTATTTTGTGGTGATGGTTTTTCTCGTGCAGGCAAAACAGCATCTTGCCTTATTGTCTCTTGGTGAGATTGGGAGAAGGAAAGATCTGAGCGCACATGCTGGCATTGAGACGATCGTCATTGAGTCTTTCCAATCTCCTTTTGAAGAAATAAAGTCTGCGGCTTCATATGCTCTTGGAAACATTGCTGTTGGCAATCTGTCGAATTATTTGCCTTTTATCTTGAACCAGATTGATAATCAACAGAAGAAACAATATATTCTCCTTCATTCGCTCAAGGAGGTTTGTTTTCCTGAACAAGTGTCCGTATTATACTCTATCAAATTAGATGTATTGTTAGATTTCATACCTTGTTCCTTGGTTTTTCAGGTGATCGTGAGGCAGTCTGTTGATAAAGCTGATTTCCAGAATTCCAGTGTTGAGAAAATACTTGCTTTACTGTTTAACCACTGTGAAAGCGAGGAAGAGGGTGTAAGGAATGTTGTTGCTGAATGCTTGGGAAAAATGGCGTTGATAGAACCTGAGAAACTAGTTCCTGCACTTAAGGTAGCTGCAGAACAATCTTACTATCTTCATTTACTCGTTTTCTGTCATTAGTTTGAATGATGAGTAATAATATTGTTATTGCATTCTGAAATTTTACAGGTGAGGACGACTAGTCCAGCCGCTTTTACTCGTGCGACTGTTGTTACCGCTGTGAAATATTCTGTCGTGGAACGGCCTGAGAAGTTGGATGAAATCATCTTCCCCGAGATTTCTTCATTCCTCATGTTAATTAAAGATGGTGACAGGGTAGGTCAAATGAAATTTAACCTTATTCAATGATCTCAAGAATCATTGATCTTGTTCCGACTGATCATAACTTTCTTTTCCTGGTTCCTTGATCTTTGCAGCATGTTAGGCGTGCAGCTGTGTCAGCTCTGAGTACCTTTGCTCACTACAAACCAAACCTCATTAAAGGACTCCTCTCTGAGTTGTTACCGCTTCTTTATGATCAAACTGTTATCAAGGTAATTTCTGTAAAAAGGCTCTTAGTGTTACAACAATCCTGTCATAATATTTTGGAATGCATTTGGCTGAGGCCTTTCTGATTTGTTTTGCAGAAAGAGTTAATAAGGACGGTTGATCTAGGGCCATTCAAGCACGTTGTTGATGACGGGCTTGAACTGAGGAAAGCAGCTTTTGAGTGTGTATTTACTCTGCTCGATAGCTGTCTTGATCAACTGAATCCGTCTTCTTTCATTATCCCTTTCCTCAAATCCGGACTAGAAGGTGAGTGTGTCAATCTCTCTATCTTGTATGTTAAATTAACATAGATAGTGTAACGCTTTAGCATTATAACAAAAATCTCTGTTTATGCAGATCATTATGATCTGAAGATGATTTGTCATCTTATACTCTCACTACTAGCGGATAAATGCCCCTCGGCCGTGCTAGCTGGTATGTTAAAATAGCTTTCCAAAATCATTGTTTCAAAATCGGGTAAAAAATTGCTTATCATGATGGTTTTGTTCCAGTACTGGATTCGCTTGTGGAACCACTTCAAAAAACAATAAACTTCAAGCCAAAGCAAGATGCCGTGAAGCAAGAGCATGACCGTAATGAAGACATGATCAGAAGTGCTCTTCGTGCTATCTCATCGTTGGATCGGATCAGGTTCTCTTTCCATTTCTTAAAGATTATGATTTTTTCGCTCTTTTGCGTTTAAATCCAAACTAATCTGATCTTTTTTTCTTTATTTAAATGAACAGTGGAGTGGACTACAGCCACAAGTTCAAGAGCTTAATGGCTGAGATGAAGAGGTCTGAATCATTGTGGGGAAAGTATCAGACAATCCGCAATGAGTAAAAAGAGTGTATGTTCTTTTATTATATGAGGAACCATAAAAGCTATCGATGATGTTATAGCCTTTTTTTTTTACAATCCGCAACAAGTCTGTTTTTTTTTCTGCTTTTCAAATTTTCTTTTTGTGACAATACGAGGGATTTTATAGCCTTGTTTTATTTGGCTTTTCAATGGTTGGTAGTGGTATTGTGCTTTCATACTTTTGCTTGAGTTTTAAAAATGAGTAGAAACGTTAACTTGGTGGCCTCGAGTCAAAGACTGAGAAGCTTGGACTCTATGAAATTATTGGAAACAAAGCACATGTTACATCATAGATAGGGATGATAAACTAAAGGGGTTTATTTGCATAATAGCCATATATAGAATATAAGTTAGGTAAATGTTGTTGATTTTGAGATAACGTAATGTCAAATATTTATGTCACATCTGAATTAGGTTTACCTCTTCTATGTAAAAGTTGCCGGTTAATGAAAGAAAAGAGATGACGTCGTTGGCTTATTGGATATGGATATGAGTGTTTTCGTACTATCTACCATCACATCAAGCAAAGAAGACCCACATCACATTTATTGACCATATATATATATATATGTATTGAATATGCTATCACGTATTTGTCGAAATAGTATAGAACTAGGTTAAGATACGCATCTTGCGCAAGATCAACATTATATATATAAATTATTTTAAATATTAAATATTTTTACATATTATGAAATAATTAATATGTATTAAATAATTAAAGTTCAATAACTATTAAATATATAATTAAATTGTTGCGAACATATAAATCAATTTTATTAATCTAAAAATATATTTTTTTATATTTGATAGAATATATAATTAAATTTAAATGATACTAACATAGATAATATATTTTAGTATATTTTTAATATTAATAATGATGATTTCTACTCATATAGTTTTTTCGATCATTTATATCTTTTATAGAAAAAAAATTTAAATTACTGATAACAAAATTTTCACTGTGGGATTAATAGTTTTAGTAATTTATAATTTAAAAAAAGAAAATTGTCAATGATCGTTCAAAATTTTTATCAAAAAAATTGTTCAAAGTAAATTTTGAAACTAAAATATTGTATTTTATATGGTTTATAGTTTAATTTAAAA
>NC_027749.1:43308164-43315260 GCF_000695525.1 Brassica oleracea var. oleracea
TTTTTTTATCAAATCTTTATTATTCAAAATCATTAATTGCCATATATATTTTAGCCACATTAGGTAATTCCGTACATTAATGATGAATTTATTGTTAGTTTAATAAAAAGCTTATTATATAATTAGATGGACCAACATATTTCTCTAATGATTCTAAGAATCATCCTAGTGATGACATGTGGTTACAAAAAGAAGTTGTAATGCTTTTCAAATAATATACAGGGGATTATAACTCATTCACATTTTCCAAATACTAAATATTACTTCGACATCAATCTTTGAATACTTAGTCCTAAATCCTAAATTCTGATCACTAAACCTAAACCCAAATATAAACTATAATATTATATATATATATATATATGTATATATATATATATATATTCATTCCACATGAAAGAAAGAGGAGTCATCCACACAGAATTTTATTACATATCACCAAAGTATATGATTATAAACCCTCTCCCCTTTCACAATCCCTAAATACTAAACATCACCCAACCTCTAAATACTAAACTTTAAATCCCAAACTTAAATATAGACTATAATATATATTTATAATATTTTAAATAAACTTAAAATCTAAAATAGTATATAATAATTTGCAATATTAAATTATACTATATAAAATGGAAAGTAAAATAGACTTGCGAACTAAAATCATTTATGTGAGAGTGGTTAATAAAATGATAAAATTGAGTTTGTAATCACTTGTGTCGGTGTGGTTAACGCATGAACTAATTTTCATATCAATGATACAACTTCCAAAACATAACATATACTTATTCACTATAAAATCACATTCTATTTTACATTCGTCAAATAGAATATAACAAAAATATTACATTGACCATTAAAAGAGGTAAGGAGACTATGGATGGCAAGGTGGAGGAGAGGAGGACGGTGTCATTATCAACTCTTTCCAACCGTGGTTGAAATAATTATTAACTCGTTACCATTCAACTAGCTCAAACTATGTTTCGAATAACCCGTCCAATTAAATATTAATGGTTAGCTTTAATAAATAAGATAATAAATAAGATACAAACTACAAATATATACTAATAAACACGGCGAAGAACATATACTATTCAATAACTTCTTTCACTGGATATAGTATAGTTGACGAGTCATCGTTTACATCTTCTCTCCTTTTCTGACACACTGACAAAAACTCACCGGCCTAGTGTGATTAGTCCTCACCACCAGAGCTGCAGAACAATATCTATTAGATTATGATTATCAATTATGTAGCATTCATAACCCGATTAGGTTCATAAATCACAAAATCATTAAACTGAAAACCACGTCCATAACATATACTATATTATTAACATAACAATTCTTATACTATACGTACAGACATATGTACTATTCCATTTATATATAACATCGCCGTCCACCACTATAACGTTTATATACTATGCAGATAACATATGCACTACTTTATTTACCAATATATGTAGTATATATATACAAACAAAGCAATAGAAGTTCACATAGTTATCTTCATCGAGTCTTTTCCATTTATATACACAGTCAACTACTAACTTGCAAATAGAATATAATTAACATTTTCTTATAAACAGAAAAATTCAAACTTTTGATTACTTTACTTTACAAAATCAGATTCCGACATGCAACGATAGATGAATGAAAATTCGGAAAATTTAAGAGTACCAAAAAACTTACGATGTGAAGTATCCTCCTCTAATATGCGTCGTCAAACTCGAATCCAAAACTGCGACTTCAACTCGCCATCAGGAGTTGTACCCTCTTCCTCGCTGAACTCGATTCTGGAAGCCCAGAATATCATACGTCTCTCGCTACGCTGCGTGAGTACTCTCGTCTGTTGCCACTTGTGTCTTGTCTCTTACTTCTCAAATTCTTGTCACTCGCCACACAAGTCTTCGATGCTCTATTATTCACTGCAGCCCGTCACAGTCAACAAAAACAATTTCATCAACAATCCCTTTCTGAAAAGAAACTGATCCACTTTCCAAATTTAAAAATTGTCTTTAGTGTTATGTGTGAATATTGAATGGACAGGATTTAATTTTGAAATAACTAATTATTTAATGTAAATCATTTACTAACCGGTTATATCGGTTGTGTGCAAGGGTAAAAATGATTTATTACACAAAATACATGGTGTATTTGTATAACTAAATACTCCCTCCGCTTTTTTTTATATTTGACGTTTTAGAGGAATTTTTTTGTTCCAAATTATTTGATGTTTTCAATTTTCTATGTAAAATTTATTACTAATTAATGCTAGATAACCAATGATATATTATAGTTTCTATTTTATTATTGGTTAAATTGTAGTTAGGTAAACAATTAATGATGTTTTTGTTTAGAAAATTAAATGTTTCTTAATCTATGTGTTCAATCCTAAAGCGTCAAATATAAAAAAAACGGAGGGAGTACATTTTTATTTTGCACTACTACGTAATTATTGATGCTTTCATCTATTTTCAGATAAATAGACCATTTTTTACCCATTATTAGATTACAATCTTTCCTTTTCCTCTACTCATTATTATAGGGTATGTTTAGATGGGATCTAGTATATAGTGTGTCAGACATATATCAAAGATATGTAAGATAAGAATATTCTATTAATAAAATGTATAGTTTTTAAATATAATTTGGTTGGCAAAAATTCGTGCATCATAAAAAATAACGAAGGATTCTTATGTCACATATCTTTTAAATTTATGATTTTCTGAATACAGTATCCTATCTGGTTATTTAATATGCTTTTCCACCTATCCAAAATAATTTGGATACTAAAAAGATAACCTCGATTAAAATGTAAATATCCAAAGTTATGTATTTGTATTGTGAATGTGTATAAAACCGAATAATACATAGATAATCGAAGTGTGACAGTAATAACCAGAACATGGTGTATGTATCTCTAATGTGGAACAGTGGCGGACGCAAGTGATGAGGAATGGGGTCACGTGCCCCCAACTAGTTTTTATTTTCCTTCAGTAATTACTTTTAATTTAAGAATTTTTTTATAATCCTACAATGAAACGTAATGAAATAAAATGTTCTGCCCTATCTAAATATGATTCTGCATCCACCACTGATGTGGAATGCATATTAGTACCGGATAATCCATTATAGGTTCAAGTTAAATAAATATAAAAGATGAAGTAATATATACTTGTGAATATTAATGGGATATCACATCGTCAATCTGGATATAACTGGCTAGTTATCCGGATAAAATTTCCTAGTTAATAGATTAGCCAAGCTAAGCAAGTTGCAAAATGACTTTGTGACCACGATTGAGTCTTCTGGATCCAAAATCGTCAGTATGTTTCCAAGCTTCTTTGTGTTGCCGTTCCCATCATAATCAGTAATTAACAACCTCGTAGCATTCTTGAACTTTCAGACAAAACAGTTTCTGTTTCAAAGGAATGTAAAGTCTTGAACATGAAATTCTCTAATTCATAGTGTGCTATGTTCTGCATGGTTTTTTCAATGTAAGGTCTACATTAAGAATTTAATTCTAAAAGCAAAAAGATTAAAGGATAATGAGAAGAACAAACCAATGAAAGCAGTTACGCAATGATGTTAAACAAGCTAGTTCACAAGAATTGACTCTTTTGTGACAGGTACCAACTTTGAAATGTAAAACCAAACTTAGCAGCAACATAACTTCCAAAGAATGTCCTAATAGAGTAAAGTTGATGAGATTCTTGGGTATGCGTCATTCTCCAAATGAGACATAAACCATGCATTTGTTTCTGCATAAAAGAAATAAAAGAAGCTTTAAGAAGGAAAAAAATCCAAACTTTGAAATGTAAAACCAAACTTGAGGATGGAGAGAAATGTGAACAGTCTCAACTGACCCGTGATTTAGAACAAGATCTAACTTGAAAAGGCAAAGACTTTATATAATGAATTGTTGTAGAAAGCAAAAACCCATAATGGTTTCTAAAATCCTAAACAAAAGAAGTGAATCTAATCAAAACAGAGACATATTCTTTGGTAATTCTTTACAGTGAGCAAAAAACAGATAAAACTTGAGAAAGCCACTAAGAATGGAGCACAAGACTCAATGATCAGAAAAAAATTTCATGGAAGCATCTTTAAATAATGTCAGATTCAGAGAGAGGGATATAGATAGGAGTTGAACTTTTTGGGAAATAATGGTCAAGGAAAACCTTTTGCGGCCATGTTTTTAGGTGGCGTAAAGAATCTCTCTTTAGTGTCATTATTACAGATTCTCTTAGTTATAGGTGCAGCATATCTCATTGTCATAAATAGGTGCAGAGATAGAGGTAGGGGGTATACACTGCAATTACAATGATTACGCGCTGCTTCTTTGTTCACTGCAATTATCTTTCTTTTCATGGCTATACACTGCAATTACCCAAAATTCATTGGGTAATCCACTTAAATTTTTAAACCCAAAACTTGTATTTTTTAGGTTTCAAAATTCATGGGGTATAATTCGGGCGGTTCCCAATTTATAAATTACTCTATCGAGTTTATCCTTTCGGATTTTAGGTACCTTAAGTTTAAAAATATACTAGATTTTGACCCGCGCGGTTGCGCGGGATTATTTATATTTATTTTTATAATTTAGCATCATTTATATTTATAATTTATGTTTCAAAATTATAATTTTATGGTTTAATGATATTTTGTAAACTTCGGTTTACGTAGTATAGTAATGGTTCGATTATATATAAATTTGAGTTTGGTTTTTTTGGGTTTTGTTATTTTAGTTTTTGGCTTTGTTCAAATAACAATGTTTGGAATCCAAAATTTTTAGTTCAATTCGAGCGCATGGATCTGAATTTAGATATGAAATTATGTAAAATTAATTATAAGAATATTCTTGAAATCGTTAAACTAAATATATGTTGAACAATACAAAACTTATTTATTTAATTTTCAGTTTAAACAATATTGTAGGTTGGCTATTTAAAATATATATCGTTTTAATTTACACGAAAAGCTATTCAAAATATATGGTTACATAAGTTTATAATATAACAAAAAATATCTTTTGTTTACAGAATTTAAGCAAACAATGCACAAATTTAAAATTGTGAAATTTATAGTATAACAATAATCAATGATTTATTCATCTTTTAATTTAGAATGATATGCCAAATGAATTTTTTTCTATTCAGAATAAAGATTTATTTTGTTCATTCTGAATTTAAAAATTGAAAGCTGGGATATAATTTATCTAATATAAAATTGAAATGTGTAGAAAATGTACTGGAAAATCTATGGACGATATATAGTATATGTTAATAGTCATGGTTTTGGTATGTAACGTATTATTTACTTTTTATATATAGTATATATAGTTTGTTTTACAAAGGTATAGCAATATATAATTTATAAGATTGAAAAGGTATGTCACGTTTGGAACGTTAAGAAGGTTAAATAATATTAGTGAGGTAGGATAGGAGGGTTACAAAATACACGGGAGAATTAGGATTAGATACTACTGAATATATATATATGAATATATAGTCATCTATAAAATTAAAATTATGTAAGGGTGAATATATAAGAATATGGTATGTGATTCCACATTTATCAAACTTTGTTTCTATAATAATACAAACCTTTGTTTTAAAATTTCTATGTGTAAGCGAAATTTAAATAACAATGATTAGTAGGCATTATTTAAGGAGGTAGTTATGCTGTAATATTTTAGTTACCAAATATTATCTTAATTAGATTGAGTTATTTTAGGTAGGTCCATAATTTAAATGATTTAATAATATTAAGTCACAACATATTTAATAGGTCCAAATTTAAAACATGCCAAGGTAAATTTCAAATAAGACTCTATTTTAATAGAGTAGATATGTATATTATTAAATAGAACAGATGTGTTTATTTTTAGGAGTTTTTGCCAAAACTAACCCACAACTTGATTTTAACCTCAAACTTATACCCAATCTTGAATCAAATGCAAAACTAACCTAAAAGCCTAGTGAAATTACAGCTCAGCCCCTTGTGACCAAACAAAAAAACAGAAGCCATTTTTACGAATATAGCCCTAGTAAATCGTCTGAGTCGTCTGAGATGTTGGAAGTCGTCTGGACGACTGAAGTGTAAGTCGTCTGGTACCGGTTTATTTTAAAAATAATTTATAAATCTTGTAAAAAAATATTTTGATGCGTGAAAAATAAAAATCAAGTAATTATAAACAGTTTTAAGTGATATAAATTAAGATATGATAAAATTGATTTGTTTTGAAGATAGATGAGTGGAAGTAGTGAATCATGAAATACTTTGGTTTAGGAGTTTGGCAAACATATGTTGTAGTATTGTATGTATTGTTAGGGTTAGATTTTGGAAAACTAAAATGTTTTTTTCAAAAATTAGTTTTCACCTATATGTGTTTATTTATGTGTATAGTAAACACTTTTCAAGTTTGATTTGATTTTATGAAGTCTTTAATTAGATAATTAAGTTTAGGGGTTATGTTTAAGGTGTGGACGACTTATATTTCAGTCGTCTGTTGAATAATTTACTCGGACGACTTACATTTCAGTCATCTGGTGAAGAAATTAAAACAGACGACTTACATGTAAGTCGTCCAAATATTCCCGCCTAAAATTTTTTAAAAAAATTATTTTCCCGCTTAAATAATTTAAACCAGACGACTTACTTGTAAGTCGTCTGGAAAGTCTTCTATTTTAGTTTCCCGCTAAAAATATTTAATTTCCCGCTAAAAATATTAAACTCTTCTGGACGACTTACATGTAAGTCGTCTGTTTTAATTTCTTCACCAGACAACTGAAATGTAAGTCGTCCAGGAAGTCGTCTCAGTAAAAAATATTTAATCTAATTGGATTTTTTGTCTCCCTATATAAAGAAAAATTTACACATTCTCCCTCCTCCTCTCAAATGGCTGCAACAAAAATGTAATGTTCATCATTCTAAAACTCTCCAACCTCTCTCTAATCTCTTTGACTTGAAAACACCAAACTTTATATAAATTTTTCAGTTTTGTCTCATGTATTTCTTACTAATCTATCTCTTTTACAGGTTTTTAATCAAATGGTACTCATCTTCCACTAATTTAAAGGTAAATCTATTA
>NC_027749.1:43316725-43320970 GCF_000695525.1 Brassica oleracea var. oleracea
CATAAAAAATTTAGAATCAAAATCTTGGGTTTTTTTAGCTCATTGTGGAGAGAAAGTGAGAGATATGTTGTGTTTAGTTCACAAGAATGGAAAAAGAAGAAGGGTAAATCGAATTTGGGAGCATTAAGAGCTTCAAATTGGTTGTTCATGGTGGTTGTGGTATTGATGACAATGGCAATCTTGTAATTACTTGAAGATGATGAGGGTGAGAGAGTAAAAATGTCATTTTCGAAAAAAAAGAAAAAAAAAATTGATGGCATTTTCGTAAATTATATGAACTTGTGGGGTGAATAGGGCAAAACCAATTTTCAAATAAAAAGGAGGTTAGTTTTGTGTTTGAATTTAAGTTATAGGTCAATTCTACAAAAAACCCTTATTTTTAACCTAAATCTTGTCTCTTTTCTTTTTTGAAACTTTTAAACCTAAAAATCGAAGATGGGGGACGATTCAGATATATACTGGTGATAAGGGTTTTTAGTTTTCCAACAAAGAAGTTTCCAGGATTGTGGTTTCATTTGTAAGATCAAATTTTCTCTTTTGATAGGTTTTTTTCGATTTAGATCTTGTTGTTTCTGTTCTATGTGTTTTGATGAGAACTAAGAAATGGGTTGTTATGGGTTGATTGATTTGTCGAGTTTAACTTTGAAACGCTTTTTTCATGATTTATCGAGTCTCATTTTGAAACCATTTAGGTCTTGCTTTGAGTTTTGAACTTCTTGTTGTTCATCAGTTTCCCACTTGAGCATCTTTAATGATTTTTATTTGATTGGTTTTCTGAATTTTCTTATTGTGCTAATCTCATGTCAAATACTTTGCTTTGATAGGTTCAAACACAATAATACATTCTGGTTAAGTCTTCTCAAGCTTGGTTGGTGGTTCGAGAAGACTGCTTCACTTACAAGGCTACTTCACTTACAATTCTCTCAAGCTTTAGTTAGTGGTTCTTTGGTTTATTTAAAGTCCTCTCAAGTTTTGGTTGGTAGTTTGATTCTTTGAAAGCTAAGTAGAAATGTCATTTACGGGTTGATATATTTGTTCTTGTCTGAAGTAGTATCTCGAGTTTCTAGTCACGAACTTGTTACTCGTCAGTTATTTACTTGATTAAGGTTTTATTTTTTTCTAAGTAGAAACACATATCACTATGTTAAGTTGTTTTCCTTTGTTTAGCTACTTTGAGTCTTTGTTTGACCTATATAATACTAACAATCATTATTATGACAAGTTAAAGTTAAATAGGTCATGCATAGATAATGTGACATCATATAGAGGGATGATTGCCTTTTAGTTGATTAGTATTTATCAATTTAACTTGTAGTGCTGTTGAATTTTTATGACATAGCTGGATCCGAGAACATCTTATGATAAAGTGGATCCGGAAACTGTTGGGAAAAAAGTTGAAGTTGTTAAAAAGAATCTGAAAACACTTTATGAAGAGTATGGAGCCAAGTTTTGGCATGCTTCTTCGACCTCTTCAGCAACATCAACTTCATATGAGTTTCTTACTAAATTGTCATAGAAGATGATCTAAATTATGTACTCCTTCCGAAAAATGTCCAAAAAATATCCAGTCAGTGCTTTGTATTCGAAATTGGTAAAGAAGTTTACCGAATTTGAAGGTAAATTTTTAGTTTTGATATTGTATTTTTTTATTTCATATATGAACTTTTATTTATCTACATATTATATTTTAGGTATCATTGATGAATATTTTTATGAAAACAAGGATACAACGACCACAACAAGTAATTCTAGAATATAAGTTTATGATTTTGTTGTTTTGAAGAATTTGAATATAATTAGTCTGTAAATTGTTATCATGTGTTAAACTCATGACTATGTCAAAGATGAAGAAGGTCAAGAGAGATGGAGTGAGAGTGAAGAATGGTGTTCCAAATTTTGAGTTCATCATAAACAAGTCAGGCCTCAACTTTGTGGTTAGATTGATTACAAACACTCAACAAAGTAAGCAGTACAACACAAATTTCTGACTGGTGATATTTGAACCTTTATGACTTTTTATCAGACAGTTCCACAGTCTTTTAAGAAGCATATCCCGAAAGAGTCTACGACGTTTACACTACAAGAAAACATATTTATTACAAGGGTCATATTCCTTGTTAATTCGTTGTAATAGAAGGGTTACAATGAATTAACAAGGTATAGCGTTTCGTTGTAAAATGCCCGTCGTAATGCAAGATTCGTCGTAACTTCTACGTAACATTTACGACGAAATAAATTCGTTGTAAAAGCGAAAGAGAGTATTTTGTTGTAATTTCGTAGTTACGCTTCATCGTAAAAGACTCGTATAGTTTCCTTGTAAAGTCGTCTTTAAGTACTTGTACAATTTACGACGAATTTACAAGTCTTTTGATGTAAATTCCTTATAATATTTACGAAAAGTTTACAAGTATTTCCTAGTAAATTTCTTGTAAATATTACGAGGATTTTACAAGTACGTCTTTGTAAACATTATAAGAAAATTACATCTCATTGTCATATTATTATAATATTATGAAATATTCAAGATATATAAATTATAAAATAAAATATTGAAAATTAATAATTTTTTTTAATATATAAATGTCATAAAATAATATTCAAATTAATAATAGAAAACAAAAAAATTGAAAAATAAAAAGCTAAGGGAGAACGCCGTCGAAGTAGTTGTTGGAGGTGTTTCTTCCTGGAGAGTCTCGTACTTCATTTGGAGAGTCTTGTACTTCATCTATGGGTTCTGTCTCGAAGAGTAGGATGAAGTCGTCCTTGTGGCTTCATTGATGAAGCTTATTCCTACCGCCAGTTCCATCATTTTAGGAGCCACCTTGAAAAAAGAAACATAATAATATAATTAATTACATAAAATTATAAGAAATTAAAATATATTTAATTTTTTTTTTAAAATCTAATCAGTCGTTTAAATACTTCAATCTAATATTTGAATATATTTTTGTTACCTAAAATTACCACCTAAACTAACCACCTAATCTAATTACCTAAACTAATCACCTAAACTAATTACCTAAACTAACCACCTAAACTAACAACCTAAACCTAAATTAATATTAAAAAAACATACCTTTGAGAGAAGGACAGGAGTGGTTTGAGAGGAATGAAGGAGGCATTCCACATTCATGTTTCGAGTTTATATAAGAAAACAACATTCCTCGTAAAGTTGTCATAATTTTACGAGGAATCTACCAGGCCCGCGTTTTTAGTGTTACGAAGAATCTACCAGGTCCACGTTTTTAGTGTCACAACGAATTTACAAAGAATATTTACGACGAACTTACAAGGAAAACTTTACAACGACTTTACAAAGAAAGCTTTACAATGAAATTACAAGGAAAGCATTACAACGAATTTACAAGGACACATGTATTACGAGGAATCTACCAGGCCCATGTATTTTCTATTGCGACGAATTTACTAGGACTATATCTGAAACCCCAAAAATCAAATCCCTAAACCCCAAAATCACTTATCTATTTACACCATACCCTTTTACCACATCACATTCTTTATCCCATTTTTTCTTAAACCCTAAACTCCAATTGAATCCTTAAAACGCAAGTTATAAGTACTATAATCAAACAACCACTTGATAGCAAATAATCAGATTATTCCGTAATCTTTAAACCGAGAGTATCAAATGAAGTTAAGTTGCTTGGCTTGAGAATGCTTACAACGAAATCAGTTTGGTAAAACAGCTTAAACACATTTTCACCAAAAATAATGGTAACATGTTTCGTAAAAAAAAATCTTTGTAAAGTTACAACGAATTCAAAAGGAAAGCATTACTACAAATTTACAAAGAAAGCATTACAACGAATTTACAAGGACACAGTATTATGACGAATCTACCAGACCCGCGTTTTTAGAGTTACAACGAATTTGCAAGAAAGCATTACAACGAATTTACAAGGAAATCTTTACAACGAATTTACAAGGAAATGATTACAACGAATTTACAAGGAAATTTTTACAACGAATTTACAAGGAAATGATTACAACGAATTTACAAGGACACATGTATTACAAGGAAGATACCAGGTCCGTGTTTTCCATTACGACGAATTTACTAGGAATATATCTGAATCCTTGAAAATCAAATCCCTAAACCCCAAAGTCTCTTACCTATAACATCGATATCATATCCCTTTTACCCCATTCTCCCCTTTATATTATTTTCTCTTAAACCCTAAACTCCAATTAAATCCTTAAAAGCCAACAAATAATTATTATAAT
>NC_027749.1:43321061-43330526 GCF_000695525.1 Brassica oleracea var. oleracea
CAGTACAATGATCATCATCGCTTGCATCGAACTCTTCTTCACCTTCTTCATCCGTCATATCAACGAAAAGATCTTCAAATTGACGGTTATCCAGATCAATAAGAAGGATGTCATCAGTTTGTTGTTCAGATACTTTGACTTCAGTGATATACACTTCTTCTTGCAAAGATGATTCTTCTCCAGTAACTATTCGTCCACGAGGTGTAACTTTGATAGCAGCTAATCAAGTTATTCCAAAATCTCTAAACCGAGGGTATCAGTTTGGTAAAGCTTGCTTAAAACATGTTTTCACAAAAATTAATGGTAACATGTTTCGTCGTAAAGGCCTTGTAAAGTTACAAGGACTTTACAATGAATTTTCTCTTTCCTCGTAAAATCGACGTAAATTTACATGTAAATTACCACAAAACATTTTCCTTGTAACTTTACTATGACTTTACGATGAAATTCAGTTTTGTCGCAAAATCGTAATAATATTCTCGTAAATTTACGAGGAATATATTTCCTCGTAATATTTCCTCGTTATATTCATGTTTCCTCGTAATTACTACATACATTGTATATGTTGTCGTCGTTAAGGTAGATGATTTTGATTTTTGAATTAGTTGTTGAATCATGCATAAGTTGAATTAAACATAAGTTGTATCTTCAGTTTCTATAAATTAGAGAAGACATCATGAGCATTTTTGAATAATAATTAATTAATGGCACCACAAATTTAAAGGACCAAACACATTAAAATTAACAAAATTATGTAAAGGAAACATGATTTGAAATTAAACATTCAGCAAATTATAAATAAATTTAGTTAAAATAAATACATTTAAAATATAAAAAAAAAATATCTACTTGCCGATTATCCTAAACTTATAGAGTTTTGTTTAGATTATTTTATTGGTACACGGTTTTTTCGTGTCATTTTGTTTAGTTTTTTTTAGCAGGTTCATCTCTGTTTCAGTTAGATAAAATTATCTTACCCATCACAACATCTCTAATTATAGAAAATGTTTTTAATATTCGATTGGAAACTAAATCGGATAATTGTTAGATCATGGTTCAATATAGTTTGAATCTTATATATATATATATATATATTAATTTGAAAATAATTATAGTAAATATAAAACAATAGAAATATTAACTAATTTCTTTCATCGGTTTCAATTTTTCTGATAATTTTAATAGTTTTCATTTGGTTCATTAACTTAGATCCAATATAGCCGGCTATGTGACCGTCTCGTCTAACCACCGTGTCCGTTTTAAAAACACTGATCATAGACTAAGTCTCTAATAGCATGTAGCCTATTATACAACATAGTTTGTTCAAAAAAATAAAACTTTAGTTCAAATAAACTTTTTACCAATATGACTAGTGTGCGATCAGTAGTGCATTGTGATTATCAACTAGTTCCAAGCGTCAGCGCATGGAAAGAAATATCGAGGATCACATTACTTTCAAATAAAGAGATGCAACTTTGGCATGTTATTACTAGTCTGAAAATCCTTGGACATTACTTTCACATTTCTTCTCAAATTTTTAATTTTGTGACAATATGAGGGATTTAATAGCCTTGCTTTATTTGTCTTTCAATGGCTGACAGTAGTATTGTGTTTTCATACTTCTGATTTTTTTTTGAAAAATACTCCTCTTGGCCTCTCAAGGAGTGAGAGAGTGCGCAAGCTAGTTTCTCAGAGCTTGGACATGATGAAAGGATTATCTATCATAGACTAAATCTCGTTTGTTAATCACAGAAATATTAAATACTAATGACTTACGATGGGCAGAGTTGCAAGTAGCATGTAAATGAGCATGGCCTAAATTGCCAGAATAGCAAATAGTCCAACACCAACACTAATTTTGTCGTATTATCCATGGGATGGAACATGGAGACATTGTTTCTAAGTACCTGAAAATCCTTGGAAAACATAAAATCCCTCTTACTCATCAATGCCCTCAGCATTACCAGACTTGAGATGAAGATGCTTCTCTCGCTTCTGAAAATCTGTCAAACCTTTACCACTTCCAATCACACCCACTTTTCCAAACGGATCCTCTGGGGATTTGAATATACTCTCTTTCTTCCTCCCTGTATAGAACCCTACCTTTTTAGTTGTCTGAAACTGCTGCCAAGTATTCTGTGCAACCTCTAGCTGCTCCTGCCTCGCCTTTGACTTGAACGCATGTATCTTCCTCCGCTTTGCAATTTTCTGAAACACAAGTGAGCACGACCTTTAGGACTATAACAAAAGTGTGAAAAAAGAAACGAATAACCAATCATCTTTTTGACTTACCACATCCTCGGGATCATTAGGATCGATTTTAAGCTTTGCAGGTAGAGTTTTGGATTGATAATCAGAACTCGCAGCTTGCTCAATCTTTCTTTTGAGTGCATTCTTGGTAGCTTCAGCTAGTCTTTCAGCTTCCAAGAGAGCATTGTTCCTAGAAACATAAAAGGGCACGATATGAAAAAAATCTGGAGACATACAGATCAATGACATTCTCACTCACGACTAGCAAAAGACATGGACAAACAAAGATGTAAAAAATTTGATCACACAAAACTAAGAATTCTGAAACTAACAGAATCATAAGGATGTATCTATCACCTCTTTAAGCTCCTTTTCCATATCTGCATATTCCGAGTTTCTAGGGTCTTCAGACAAAAGCTGCCTCACCTGGAAACCAAAAGACTGTAAATTCAATAAGATCATCCAGAAGATAAGCAATATAGCATCATCATCATCCATCAAAACGGAACAATCACAGGAACATAATTAAACAATCAGTCAGAATCAATCCATTCCAAACACAACGCTGAGTGATTTCCACAGTGTCGGTCAACTGATTATTCTATGGGGCCAGGAGTGCAATATTAAATCATCTGGTGGTGGCCAATGGGGATCGAACTGCACATTTTTTCAAACATCGAATCCCTAAACTAACCATCCTTCCTAATTCTCAATTCCTCTTCACCAATTCTCAAGCATCCTTCATTCAATAATCTCAAAAGCCCTGCAAAAGAAATGGTTATTCACACCTGTTGGAGCTGCTCTTTGTAGGTAGTGAGGTTCGAAGCCAACTCTTTGATGCTCACTTCTTCTTCTCCTCCTCCTTCCATCTTTTCTCTCTTCACAAGATTTTGTTAGTTCTACGCTGATCCTCCTCCGATCTTCTTTGTCGCCACCAAGTTAAATCCTAAAACGCCGTTTTGCACCGTCTCGATGGATCTCTATAATAATAGTACCGCAAACGCGGCAAGTTTCTTTTAATTGCAACAAAAACCCTAAAGTTAACAAAGTTTAGAAAGTTATCCACATTAAATATTTCACTCAATAATACCTCCTTTCACTCTAGCTCCCAGATCCAGAAAAGCCCATCTCCTAACTTCAATACTCACTGCCTGCCACTGGGGTTTTTCATCTTCGATTTCTACTACGGAACTCACACCAAAAAATTTCTACTATGGAACAATGGAAATGGAAGCATCATTCTTATGTTTATAATGAAACCGAAAAATGTATTAGGACTTGATAAATTGATTAAACTGTAACATATAAATAATTGGGGATGTAGCTCAGATGGTAGAGCGCTCGCTTAGCATGCGAGAGGTACGGGGATCGATACCCCGCATCTCCATTTTTCCGTCATTAGGCTTTAATGGAAATTCCGTTACTTTGAGGGAAGAAGACTTAATCATAGCTTCTTTTTTTCTTTTTGTTAAATGAAGTCAATTCAACCTATTTTCGATCCTTGTAAAATGCCAACCAGTCAGGAAAATAAACAAACTAAATAGCAAAATCGTCATATATAATCATATGATGAGAAGTGCAGCGAGCCAACAACTATCACTAATATTCAACGTTCATGTTAAATAACGAGGTTGTGAATAACTTTAGCATCCGTAGATCGAATCCACTACAACTCCTGATGCAAATGGCAAAAAACTCTGAAAATGTAATAAGAGTTATGGGCATGTTTCGTTTCTGAACCACAACGACTGACTCTCAGCCTGTATATATACATAAGACCATGATTATCCAAGGTTTCTAAGTGGGTTTTTAAAGAAGATAAGTGATTTAATTAAATCAAAAGTAATTAAAATGTGAATAACCGATCCTTAATGTAAGACTTTGGAGAGTGTTTCTTAGAGCACGTGTCAGCACACCATAATTTATTTTTCTTTTCTCTCTTTCGTTTCCTCCGTTTCTCTCTGTTTTCTCCTCTCATTTGTTCTTGAGTGGAGATTATCAATTAAGCAGCAGCATGTAAAGATCAGAGATGGCGGCACCTTTCACGTTGAGGAAAATCGGAGTCCCGCCGAACTCAGCGAACCTGACGGAAGCTCGACGCCGTGTATTCGACTTCTTCAGAGCTGCGAGTAGATCCCTCCCCACCGTAATGGACATTTACAATCTTCAAGATGTCGTCGCGCCTTCTCAGCTACGTTTCGCAATAACGCTCACGTCATTGATCCTAAGGTGTTTCCCCTATTCTCACTCTGATCAATACCAGACCTTGGAATCATTCTTTGTCTGTGAATTGGTGAAGCGTCTTGGTAGTATTGCATGCCACACTTATGTGATTCTCGTGCTGGTTGCTTTTGTGCCTGTGTTTGAATATTAGGACGTTTTCAAAATTTCTTGTGATTGTAAACGTATTTCTTGATTCAGTGCTTGATTGTTGCGATTTTGAAGTTGAGCCTGTAAAACTGGTAGCTTAGCTTGTTTCCTTGATGAGTTAGTGTGGCATCATATACGTGAAAGGTTTCTTGTCGGTGTATCTTGCTTTTAAATGTACATTGATATGGTTGTATATTGTCTTCTTATTTCCCCTTCTTTTTTTTTTTGTTCTGATGATGAGTTCTTTTTCTGTTTAGCCAAGAACATTATTCTCGCTGGTGTGAAGTCAGTGACTCTTCACGATGAAAATGTGGTTGAGCTATGGGACTTGTCTAGTAACTTTGTTTTCTCGGAGGAGGACGTTGGTAAGAATAGGGCACTTGCTTCTCTTCAGAAGCTGCAAGAACTCCACAATGCCGTGAATGTCTCAAACTTTGACCGACAAGTTAACCAAAGAGCAGCTTTCTTGTTTCCAGGTATTCAACCCCTTCCTTTATTTGATGATTCAACTTATCAATAATACTATCATGATTCATGGAAGCAGTTTCTTCCACGGCTATGATCACCTGCTACGCGAAGCAAGGGAACGTTGAGGCTGCGAGGGATTTGTTCGAAAGAGTGCCTGAGACTGAGAGAGACATTGTTTCTTGGAACGTGATGATCGATGGATACGCTCAACATGGCTTTCCCAGCGAAGCTCTGATGCTTTTCCAAAAACTGTTGGCCAAAGGAAACGTATGACTACTAACATCCTCTCTCTCTTCTTTCTTCAGTCTCATTCTGAGCTTTTTGTTGGCTTTGTTAGTAGATGATGAATGTGATTATGATGTGGTTGCAGGCATCGACCTAAACGGTGCAGCATAGCAATGTGAACGCATGTGTAAGCTACACAAACGTATAGGAATGTGAACACATGTGTGACTAATTGCATAGCAGAGAGGACATGATGTTTATTTTATTATCTTTTTTAACATTCTGGTTTCACATCATGTACTTGCAGTTGGGAATAGCGATTGTTAATGACTTCAAAAGTATTGAAGGAGGCAGAGCAATGTGACTTCAGTCTCTCCCAATAGCTTTTGGCACTGAGGCTGCAAAATGGATATGCGTTAGTGCTATAGACGTTACTCAGCTCTCTGTTGCCGGTATGTAGTATGACTTCTATTTCTTGTGCTTGATCTTATGAGCTAGATGATCATTAGTGAATGTCTATTCTGGTTGCAGTGTATCTTGTAGTGAAAGTATTTTCTTTAAAACTCTTCTCCAAACAAGTTTAAATTTTTTTTTTTAAGAACCATTCATTAAAAAACTTCCAATGAAGCACAAAATCTATGGGTTTCTTAATTAAATTTTTTAATTAACTTTTATTATTAAACAAATCATTAAGAAACCCAAATGGAGTTATAGGGATAATGATGCTCTTAATGCTCCTAAATTAAGGTGCCCGTTGCCGAATGTGCCCTAGCTATCTATATAAATTTGACTAACAGTTCTAACATGTAACATACATATATTTCTAGAAAACTTTTTTTTCTCTTTTACCATTTTATTTTTAGAATTTTGTTTCTCGCGTATATGTATATGTCATCACGAGTTAGCACCTGACTACAACTCTGACTGCATTATTTTCATAACTAGGTGCGTTTACGCGGGGTCGTTGACGAAATTGTTGCTTTATATAAATAATTTGGAGATATTGTGCTGTGAAGTGGTCTTTCGCATGTGAATATTTGTAATTTTATTGGATTTATGGTGAGGTAAGACGCTGCGCTAGCATGTTCTAGAGAGAAGACGCTGTAACAGAGAGAAACAATGCAACTCCGAGGTCAATGCATCATGACAAACAGTTCTATGTAGAGTGCGATTGAGAGAGAGAATGATTCAACCGTAACCGGCACATTTAGTTTAGTGGGATAATAAATATTTCGTAGGTAGCGTTTAGTGGGATTCTATTGTACTCTTTGATATACACTTCTCCGCAAATATTTTTATAATGATGAGTAATTCAGCAAAATCTTTGTTCTTTTTTTATTATAATGGTTCTTTATTTGTACTTTGTAGCATATATTGTCAAATGTGGGTTAAGACTTTCTCCTCTTCTGGTTGTATTTTTTTTGTAAACTTTCTTCTGGTTGTATTGGTTTTACCTTTTTTGAGCAACTGGTTGTATTGGTTTACAAAATCCTAAATTTTGATAACGTGGCCAACAGAGGTTGCCATATCAAAATAATTAATAGTAGTTTGTGGGAAAATTTGTAGTACTAGTCGATGAAATTACACCTGAGTGAATATATAAATCATGTAATGTATATACATGATACACATTTGATGATCCACTCTTTAGTCTGCAACTGTGATATTGTTATATACTTATATAAAAATGCGTATGAATTTGTTGAGGAAAATTATGCAGAAGCTAAACTAACTTGGACGCAAAGCAACGGTGGAGAGATGTGATGTCGTTTTCTTACTGATGTTCTGTGCTAAGGTTTAAGTTTCAGTTTGCTTTACTTCAAATTCTTAGTTTAAACCGGTTTATATTCCAAATCATTACTTAAAATTTAAGATCGATAGAGTGGTTTCATTTCTAAGAGTTGCAAAATCACCCCAATTGTCTAGTCAAGAAGTACGATTTATATTCATTTCAATATATAGCTCTCATAACCATTTTACAATATACATGTATGGATGATACATCTAAAGCAATCTGCCAATGCAAACAAGCTGGAGTCAGCCACTAAAAATGGACGGTCCATCATCGTCATATAACTACATTTGGGCTTACTTAGTGTATATGATTAATTAGGTTGAGATGATTTTTAAGCATACAATTAAAGTTGAAGTAGATCTCCTTTGCTATCTAAAGAAAAGTCGGCCCAGTTCCAAGGTAGGCCCAAATAGATTCAACAATCAAAGCCCAAGCAGCATCGGCTCTTTCCACAGAAAGAAGATGATATAAGAGCAAAGCGAAAAGCTTGAGAGAAAATAGTCTAGCAGCTTCCTAAAAGCAAACAATGTACTACGGAATGGAAGACGACAAAACAGACTTGGGGAGACTCGGTTCACTCGAAACGTACTGATGCTCGACAAATGTCACAAGATTAAAGGGTTCATCATGTTAAGTTGCTATAAAAGAGAGAGGGACGTCGAGGGTTATCGTCGTCGTTCATCCTAAAAAAAACCCTAAAGTTTCAACCTTTGGTAGTAAAAAATAACCATGGATTTGTTCTCTGCACCTTACGACAGTAAGTTCTCTCACAAAGTCTTCAACTTTATAGATCTGGTTTGATTTCTATGATGGTTTAAAAATACAAAACAAGAGACTTGAAAAAATAGAAAATGTCATATGTTACTGATAATTAAAGTATTCACGTATCGGAAGGTTTCTCCTTTCTGTCTTGAGAGTATATGTGTTTGTTGTTTGCTGTGTCCGCCGTACGTGTAATAACTGCATCTGTGTCTGTGAGTGATTTTTTTTGGTCAGCGAATGCGACAGGAGTGTTCTGGGACTTTGACGAGTGCGGTATCCCCGATGAACTCAATGCCGCTGGGGTCTTACAGAGGATGAGACAGAGTCTATTGCATAAGGGTCACCGTGGTCCTGTCTCGATCCAGATTTATGGTGATTTGACCGGTCTTGACTTTCAATCCTCCGACATCAAGCTCAATCATTTTCACTCAGGTGAACGAACATAAACTGCTTAATTAAATTACGCTTTTAAAAAAAAATTATTTTCAAAAAATCTATTTACATGCGTATGGTTTCAGGAGAGAAACGTGAGAAGATGACGAAAATCTTGGAAGACATAGTTTCGTGGTCAGGTGAGAATCCAGAACCATCGGTGGGGTTGCTAGCCTTGGGAGACGTGGGAGACGCTGGAGATGACATTCTGCCTTTTTCGTTGATTTCCATAAAGCTAGGAATCACTGATTTATACATACAAGTTTATTATGCATCATATAATTAGTACAAATTTTCTTTGAACAAAAATGTTTATTTAACAACGAACTAGCAGGTTAAATTACACTTGAGAGAAGAATACATAATCATGTAATATATATATATATATATGATATAATCCCTGTTCTAAAAATCGGTTGCCTGGGGCGCTACGCGTCATTCTTCCGCCTCGATTTATGCCAAATTGGTTAAAAAAATCGGATATCCGATTTTTTCCGTCTAGACTACCTAAATAACCGCCTAGCCGTCTAGGCGGCCGACTAATCTATTTTTTTTGATATTTTTTTTAATTTATTTGATCTAAAATTTTATAAATATCATTTATATTCATAATTTTATGAAAGTTACACTATATTAAGTTTATATAATTTATTTGTGTGTTTTATATAGTTTTAAACATGAAAATGTATTAATGTTATACACAATTAAAGATTAACATGTTTTATAACATAATCTATACTAATAAAATGGACCTTTTGAGGTTCCGTAGAGCGCCCACATCAGCGAAAAAAATTCTTCCGAAATATGACATGTGGCATTATTATTTAAAAAATAGAAAATAAATAATAAGTAAATTTGCAATATAAGAATATATATATAATAAGTAAATAAACAATATAAGAAATAGAAACATTGCATTAAACAATAATAAGTAAATATACAATATAAAAAAAATAAATAATAAGTAAATATACAATATAATAAATAGAAATATTACATTAAACATCTATCATAATATTATCATTTGATATAAAAACAAAAAAAAATTAGAATAAGTAAATATACAATTGAGAAATGGAAAACTTAATTAAACATCTATAAAATAATAACTAAATACAAAATATAAGAAATTGAAATATTATACTAAACATTATCGTATTAAA
>NC_027749.1:43332235-43336011 GCF_000695525.1 Brassica oleracea var. oleracea
GTAAATATACAATATAAAAAATAGAAAAACTAAATTAAACATTTATCTGAATTAAACATTTATTAAAGAGTTAAAATACATCTATGCTATAAGGTTAAATAAACTAGACTTAGGGTTTAGAGTTATGGGGTGGAGTTTTGTGGATATGATTTCAAAGTTTGAAAAATAAAAAAGAAATATTAAAATTTTCAAAATAAAATGGGTTATTTTGTTCATTTCCTTATTAAAGACTATTTTGTGACAAAAACTTAAAAACGACTATTTGAAAGAGTTGCCCTACAAATTAAGAAAATTTAAATAATAAGTAAATATATAATATAAAAAATGAAAAACTATATGAAACATCTATATGAAAAATGTATAGTTTTCTGTTTTTTTTTTCTAAAGAAATTACAATTTACACAAACATACAATTTAGAATTTTGTTGTTGTTCAGAATACAACGTCCAAATGAATAACTATATAGTTATCATTTAAAAATCAAAATAGCTCCGCACGTAGCGCGCGTTAACTCCTAGTAAACAATCTTAAAGTACCATCTCGCATAATTTTCTATTAATTTCCAATTTTTTTTTTATGCACTAGCGCTTAGCCCGTTCCTGAAGAGGGATACAGCTATAGCAAGCCGCCAATAAGCTTAACATCGTCGTCATACAACTATATTGGGCTATATTTGGGCTTATTTAGTATATATTATTAGTTAGGTTAAGTCGGACCAAAGTCGACCCAAGAGCCCAATCTGCAACGGCTCTAATAAGGGCAAAGCCGTAAGAGAGAAAATAGTCTAGCAGCTTCCAAAAAGCAAACTGTACGGAAAGATGTGATGGAAAACGACAAACATACTACTAGGGAGACTCGGATCACTCGAAACATACCGATGCTGGACAAATGTCACAAGATTAAGGGTCCATGTAGTTGCTATATATAAATGAGAGACGTCGAGGGTTATTACTTATCGCCGTCGTTCATCTTAAAAACCCTAAAGTTTTCAACCTTTGCAATCACAAATCTTATTATGGCTACGTTCACCGGACCTTACGACAGTAAGTTCTCTCACTCACGTACGCTATCTCTACGTTAGATAAAGTGTTCAACTTTAAAGATCTTGACATAGTTTGCTTTGAGGTTTATTTTGAACAGCAGATCTGATGATAATTTATGTGATTGATTGATTCCCCTATAAACAAAACAAGAGACTTTTTTAATATGATTTTCATCGGTTTGGAATGTCATATGTTACTTAATAAATGTATTCACGTATCTGAAGGTTTCTCTTTTCTGTATTTATTTTGATTATTGTTGTGAGTATATATATATATGTGTTTCTTGTCGTCTCCGTATGTGTAGTAACTGTGTTTTCTTGTCAGCGGCTGCGACAGGAGTCTTCTGGGACATGGACGAATGCAGGAAGGAATGTGAGATCCCTGAGGAGCTCACTGCAGCTGACGTCGTACCGAGGATTAGACAGAAACTGTTGGATCTTGGTCTACGTGGTCCTGTTTCGATCCGGATTTACGGTGATTTGACCGGTCTTGACTTTCAATCCTCGGAGGATGTTAAGCTCCATCATTTTCACGCAGGTTAAAAAAATTTCTCTAACTTTTTTTTCTTAAAAATATATGTACATGACATACTCTTGAACGGTTAATTTCAGGAGAGAAACGTGAGAAGATGACGAAAATATTGGAGGACATAGTTTCGTGGTCAGGTGAGAATCCAGAACCATCGGTGGGAATACTAGTCTTGGGACACTTGGGAGCCTCAGATGATGCTGACATCACCGAGGTTATTGAACTTCTCAAGACTCAGAAAAACTATCAGTTTATGCTTGTGACTCCAGAATCTCCACCTCCTCCAACGGTGGTGAGGTTTCTGAGGGCTATTCCTCGTGGTGGACTCTAGTTATTTTGGTTTAGTAAGTTTGAATAACATTTTCAAACAAAAAAGGACAAAAGTAATTTGTAGTTTCTTAATTTTGTTATTAGTTAATGTTGGATAGTCAAATCCTTTTTTTTTTTTTGAAACTTTTGTTATGTAAGAAGCAAAAGATGATTATGAAATGTTTAATTTACAATCTCTTCCATTTATTTTCTGCTTTTTCCTAACTTCCATAAAGCTAGAAATCACTGATCAATGCATGTTTATTTTGCATGATAGTTTAGTACAATTTTTATTTAAACAAAAATGTTTATTCAACAACTAACTAGTAGGTTTAATTACTTGGGAGAAGAACGAATATATACATCATGTATTAAATATATGAGTCATCTAAAGCAAGCTATCAATGCAAACAAGCTGGAAACACCATAGATAATTGGCTTAACATCGTCGTCATATATTTAATACAGCTATATTGGGCTTATTTAGTAGGGGTTTTTGCCAAAACTAACCCACAACTTGATTTTAACCCCAAACTTATACCCAAACTTGAATCAAATGCAAAAATAACCTAAAAGTCTAGTGAAATTACAGCTCAGCCCCTTGTGACCAAACAAAAAAACAGAAGCCATTTTTACGAATATAGCCCTAGTAAATTGTCTGAGTCGTCTGAGATGTTGGAAGTCGTCTGGACGACTGAAGTGTAAGTCGTGTGGTACCGGTTTATTTTAAAAATAATTTATAAATCTTGTAAAAAAATATTTTGATGCGTGAAAAATAAAAATCAAGTAATTATAAACAGTTTTAAGTGATATAAATTAAGATATGATAAAATTGATTTGTTTTGAAGATAGATGAGTGGAAGTAGTGAATCATGAAATACTTTGGTTTAGGAGTTTGGCAAACATATGTTGTAGTATTGTATGTATTGTTAGGGTTAGATTTTGGAAAACTAAAATGTTTTTTTCAAAAATTAGTTTTCACCTATATGTGTTTATTTATGTGTATAGTAAACACTTTTCAAGTTTGATTTGATTTTATGAAGTCTTTAATTAGATAATTAAGTTTAGGGGTTATGTTTAGGGTGTGGACGACTTATATTTCAGTCGTCTGGTGAAGAAATTAAAACAGACGACTCGTCCAGAAGAGTTTAATATTTTTAGCCGGAAATTAAATATTTTTAGCGGGAAACTAAAATAGAAGACTTTCCAGACGACTTAAAAAAATTTTTAAGCGGGAAAATAATTTTTTAAAAAAATTTTAGGCGGGAATATTTGGACGACTTACATGTAAGTCATCTGTTTTAATTTCTTCACCAGACGACTGAAATGTAAGTCGTCCGAGTAAATTATTCAACAGACGACTGAAATATAAGTCGTCCACACCCTAAACATAACCCCTAAACTTAATTATCTAATTAAACACTTCATAAAACCAAATCAAACTTGAAAAGTGTTTACTATACACATAAATAAACACATATAGGTGAAAACTAATTTTTGAAAAAAACATTTTAGTTTTCCAAAATCTAACCCTAACAATACATACAATACTACAACATATGTTTGCCAAACTCCTAAACCAAAGTATTTCATGATTCACTACTTCCACTCATCTATCTTCAAAACAAATCAATTTTATCATATCTTAATTTATATCACTTAAAACTGTTTATAATTACTTGATTTTTATTTTTCACGCATCAAAATATTTTTTTACAAGATTTATAAATTATTTTTAAAATAAACCGGTACCAGACGACTTACACTTCAGTCGTCCAGACGACTTCCAACATCTCAGACGACTCAGACGATTTACTAGGGCTATATTCATAAAAATGGCTTCTGTTTTTTTGTTTGGTCACAAGGGGCTGAGATGTAATTTCACTAGGCTTTTAG
>NC_027749.1:43337373-43348724 GCF_000695525.1 Brassica oleracea var. oleracea
CCACCCAGAATCGTTAGCTTCTATGACTCTATGAACCATAAAAAAATTAGAATCAAAATCTTGGGTTTTTTTTAGCTCATTGTGGAGAGAAAGTGAGAGATATGTTGTGTTTAGTTCACAAGAATGGAAAAAGAAGAAGGGTAAATCGATTTTGGGAGCATTAAGAGCTTCAAATTGGTTGTTCATGGTGGTTGTGGTATTGATGACAATGACAATCTTGTAATTACTTGAAGATGATGAGGGTGAGAGAGTAAAAATGTCATTTTCGAAAAAAAAAAGAAAAAAAAATTGATGGCATTTTCGTAAATTATATGAACTTGTGGGGTGAATAGGGCAAAACCAATTTTCAAAAAAAAAAGAGATTAATTTTGTGTTTGACTTTAAGTTATAGGTCAATTCTGCAAAAAGCCCTATTTAATATCTCTTATATACTAAACCAACAAACACATGGCATATGTTTATCAAATTTAAAAAAAAAAATTCAAATGTAAAAAACAACTTAACTGCAAAATAAAAATTAGTAACGTTTAGTAACTGATTTCTGTATATAAATAAAATTTAGATATAACAAAAACCTAATGTTTCTCACGCTACTTATTATCACACAAGTTCCTAACAGTTATCTATAGAGGAAGTTAACTCATGACGCTATGAATTCATCTGGATTCAATGTAGTTTTTTAATTTTTTTTTGCAATGATTCTATTTACACTCACTCTCTCTCTCTCTGAAAGGGTTTCATTTCTAACCAGATAAATGATGGCTTCTGACGATATTTGAGAAAAAAAATATTTTCAATGATAAAGAGAAAAACATAAGTTTTCTATGGTGAAGCTTAATGCAAACTTGGCATATGAAGATTAAACTCCAGGTTAGTGAGACTAAATACACCCAAACTATTCAATACTGGAATCATATTTTACGTCAATTTTTTTTTATAAATCTTGATCTCTTCTAAGTTACATAAAATATTTATCCTTTTAACGTAATACATTTGATCAAAATCATTTTAAAATAGACTAAATTACTTTTGGTTTGCTATAAATGTTGATTGGCTGTGGTGGTAGTAATTCGAGAAAGGAAAGTAACAAACTCACCTTAAAACAGATTTACAATGCTGCTAATAAACTTATTTTTTTGCAAAAGGCTTTAGAGTGCCCTTAATAAACTTGAGAAGCACAATAAAGCAAAAAATGGAGTTAAAGAAACTGTGGTAGAAATGAGGACTCATGTTTACTTTCTATATCAAGACTAGACCTCAGGTTAGTTTTCCATATTTTAAAATATGTTTTAGTCTTATAGATATATTATTTCTTTTTACTAACAGATTAACATACATTTTTATTTTGTTTTTCTTAAATAATGTTATCAATTTTGTAGATTTTCGCATAAACAAAACGTCTAATCAAATATAACATTTGAGAGGGAAAAAAAAAAGAGTACTACAAAGAACAATACATGAAAAGACTAAAAAATACCGACCACAATTATCTACAAAAGTAATGTTAACATTCTAATTGTATTTGTGCAAGAAAAATGCTTTCCCTGAATTTTTATATCTAATTTTTTTTTTGGAAAAGAAAAATTACTTTTTAATATTCATTTTGGTTTCATAATGAACATGCTCGTGCGAATCACATGAAATAATACTAGTATATTAATAAGATAGGTTATCTATACTATTATTTATTTGCGAAGTGGTTTTTTGCATTCGAGTTTTCATGTTAAAAGTTAGAGTGCTAAATACATTATCGCCTTTAATGAATAATTAATTTTATTATTATATAATTAACCATAAATCTATTAGTAATTAACAAATTATACTTGATCATAATTTAATGTAATCAAAATTGATACATATTATATGTACTGTTTTCCTATCAATCTTTTTTTTTTTTGGCATCGAAAGCTCCATACTTTTAATAAGATGATTCCAACCAAATGGTGTCTAGCACCAACCAAGTTGGAACCTCAGAGTTTACATGAGAAAAACAAAAACCTCGAGACCTAGCACCTTTCGCAAGGCGATCAGCTCGGACGTTCTTTAAACGTGAGACAAAAGAAATGGAGCATAACAAAAACCTAGAACGAAGAGTAAGGAATTCATCAAACTCAGCCATAAGACTTAGCCATTCTTCTTCTTCCTCAATGAGCCTAACCAGTTGCAGGCAATCTGATTCAAAGGTCATTGATACGTGACCGAGAAATTAGCGAGGATTTCATGGCCCACAGCAGAGCACCGAACTCTGCGTGTAGGGGAGACAGCGATCGGTTACTAGCAAATGAACCGAAAGTTGTAGTCCCATCCTCATTCTCTATCACGAGTCCGCCACTATAGCAAGCATCATCTCCTTTCCATGACGTGTCAAAACGACAAAACGGTCTCTGTGGCGGTCTATACAGTAGCTCCGGCGCAGAAGTGTTGGCGTTCTCCTCTGTTACTTCCGGGGTGATTTGCGCCAGTCGCCAACTCTCCGCCTCTGACGTCGCTGATTGTATCACTTTCATTGGCGAAATCTCCTTGTTATCAAAGACCTTTGCATTACGCATCCACAGGAACCAGATGATCCATGGGATGCGAGCTAGGCTTTCCTTGGTTCTATTACGATTATGGATCCGATTTAGGATGCAGTCAAAGTTACTGTATATGGAGGAGCACGGGAATTCACCCGGATGTAGAGGTAGATGCACTAGAGCCCAGGTCTGCGTGGCCATCGGGCACTCAAACAGCATGTGGTTCACAGTTTCCTCGTCATGTCCGCATCTTGGACAGGTTCGAACTGGATGGCAATGGCGGTCGGCTAGGCAGCTGCAGACAGGTACACAGTTTGACAAGGCCTGCCACATGAAATTTTTAATTTTCGGCACAGTTTTGACCTTCCAGACCTGCTGTGATAGGCTGGTAGTACTCGGCTCACTACATGCCTCAGCAGGTTGTTCATTATCCAGGCGACATTTCTCGTCATATCCGGTTTTGACGGATTACATTCCAGATTTTGTATGGACCCAGCAGAAACTATCAATTTTGAAGGATTTACTCATGCGTATACTAGTTATAATCAAGATATGTTCTGGGGCAATAAGTGTTTTCCTATCAATCATAAATTAATATAATATAATATCTTTATATGCGTGTTATTATCATCCTATTTCTTCGTAGGGTTTTTCCGTATTATTATTCTAGGTTGTCATGAAATTTATTAATCAACATATTTTGACTACTAATTAAAAAGAAGAGGTATTAGAATCGTAGGTTTTTTGTTCTAGGTGTTACTATTATTCTAGGTTGTCATAAATTTTATTAATGACCATATTTTTGACTACTACTCAAGAATATGCTGTATTATATACAAGAAAAAGGTGAAGGATAAAGATGAAAGTAGTCATCTAATTCTTAGATCAATTCTTTGTGTGTGTCATGAACAGTGCCGTGCCTAGACTATATGGGGCCTAAGGCAATTCCAAAAATTGGAGCCTTAAATTTTTTTTTCTTCTCGTTCTGAACATAATAAACATAAATATGAAAATAGTTTATGAAAAATATTTATTAAGATTGTTTACATGTATTCAAAGAATGATGATCCAAATAATCACACCAATGCTAATAAAAAAAAACTAAAACCGTAATTGCAAAGTTATAAATGTATCCAACTTTATAATACCGAACAAATAAGAAGAGTATGTAATAAAAGTACGAAGAAAAATAAAACATATACAGAAAACAGTAAATAAGTGAATACTCAAAAGCTAGAACTATATTTAAAATTTAGACCGGAAAAAGATGATATAATCAAATTTGTAGAAAAATATTAATAAAAGTAGACATAAAAATATTTTCAGACCAATAGATTGAAAAATGGAGCCCCAAATTAAGAGGGGCTGAGGCAGTTGCCTCTTTTGTAAACACATAGGCACGGCTTTGGTCATGAAAATAATTCTTCTGTCGTCTAAAGGTTAGATCAATGATTTGTATTGCCTTTGTTTATCGATAGAGATGAAAGTAATTCGCCACTTTGATAATGTGTTCCGTTTTTCATCTTTTTGTTTAAGTTTAAAAACGATAGAGCACAAAAAGAAAAAAGGAAAAAAGAAGAATAAGAACAAAGATAAAGAAAAAATTTACATAACTATGAATTTGATCAAAATAAAAAATATATAACTATGAAAAATATAATTTTTAACACCAAACGTTTATATTAAAAAATAAAGACTAAATCGGTCACAACCGGAAAAATACTCGATTGTAAGCTGATAAGCTAATATGACTAGAACATTATGAAAAATAAAAGTGGTTAAAGAGGAAAAAATCGTAGAAAATCTTCATTTGTAGTTTTATAGTACCTACGTTCGAAAAAATACATAGATAAATCGACGTTAAAGAACCTAACCAATGGGCTTTGAGACCAGTTGAAAACCGTCTTTGAAGATTGGTTAGATACCTTGATGTTGCAGTGAGGTTTGGAGAGACTGTCGGAGTAGAACTACCTACAAAGTCGTCGACGGTATAACTTCTGAAGAATACCAGTTTACAAAATCGGGAGATGCTGAGTTTTTATGACTAAAAAAATACTTAAATATAAAGTTTGTGATGAAAATTTTTGGCATATTTTATTTGTCACAGTTGCAGACTATAGAACTGAAATAATGACATTTTTTGAATTGATAATGCATTGGTTAATAAAAATCTGTAAAATAATTATGACCGCATATGAAAGAAAAATACCTAGAAATTAAAGTTAAAAGTGGCTAAAACACATTTTAACTTTCACATTAAAAGTTAAAGTATTTACTAGATTATATTATTACCTATAAATTAATATAATTAAATTACTCAAAAATAAAAACGAATTTAAAATTTATTAAATCAGATAATTCATCAAAAGTGATATAATAAAAAGGTATTTTAAAAATAAAAAATAATATTTATTACAAATATTGTGTTATTGTCCGAAAATATCTTTTAAGAACATAAATAATAACTTATCATGATAGTCTCAGAATTAGTAATACATGTATTAATAAATAGTTTTAAAACGATTATGCCCGCTAATGCGGGCACAACACCTATTAACTTAGAGCATGATTAACTCTATAACCCCATTTGGGTTTTTCAATGATTATTTAAGTAATTAATTGTACTTAAGAATTCTAGTTAAGAAACTATTAGATTTTGTGCTCCAATAGGAGTTTCTTAATTAAGGGTTCTTAAAAAAATTAATTTTTTTTTGAAAGATAAAATTTATTTATTAAATAAAACATATTAAAAGATAACATTTTAAACATAGATTTTAAAATAAAAACATAAAAACAAGGATTAATAAAATAAACGAGGATAATTTGAAAGAAACATCTGAGCTTAGTTGTTGTCTCCATCACGTCCAAATTTACGCCATATATGTTCAACAAAATCAGTATTCAGCTGTGATGAAGGAGACTGTTTGTCGATTACGTTGTAGAAAGTCTTTTTCGATGAGAAGAATGGAATGAGAGAATGGAATTTGTTTGGTGAGAAGGAGAGAAGAAGACTTTGCGAATAAAATCTTCATGTATAGAGCAAGAGAGAAGAACCAAAACCATATGCTTGTGACTTGAAAAAAAAATCTTGTGACTTACACACATACGGACAGCACATACAAAGTAACAAACATAACACTCGTGACAAACATAACTCTTATCCATGTTATCCAGAACGGAAATAGATACAATAAGATGCTTATCCAGAACTACCAGGAACCGAACAAATAAATTCTTGTCCCATTGGTAAAGCAAATAAAACAGAACATGCTATAGAAAAGGAAAACATGTTACAACTAAACTCTTGGAAAAAACCTCAAACTGATTAAACTGAAAGTATATGATGATGTTAGTATTCTCACTTCAGAACGGAACACATCCAAGGCAAACCCGTTGAAACAACTGATCACAGCTTGCTGAACATCCAATCCAAGATTATCCAAGGCTTTCATGGTAGCGAGTAAAAGACCAGGTATACGACCACAGAACATATGTATGTTTACTTTTCTTCCTTCCCTTAATCTAACCTCAACCTGTGGATATAAACAAAAGGGTAAATGTCTCAACCATGAAAAAAGAAAAGAAAAAAAAAAGTCTAAGCCTTACTCTTGCTTGTTAGCCTTTGGGGCTTGGCAAAGATGAAGGACACAACTCTTCCTTAACAGGGAAAGAAAGAGCCTGTGTTGTAGGTGTTAACAGATGGAAGCTTGATGGAGTTGGAGGCAAAGATCCAGGTGGAGTTGGAGTTGACTCAAGTTCGTTGTGAAGATCACTGATCCTTTGTAAAAGCTCCTTCAGATAATCAATTGCATCTCCAAGTATTGATGATCTATCCATCTGCAAATCCATCAAACCAAACCAAACCAAAGCTTATCAGAAACAACACAACAAATAAAAAGAGTAAAGACCTTAAGGAGATAAAGAGAAACATGATTTTACTTTGCTGATCTTGGGGACAATTGATCTAAGCATATAAAGCCTATCATTAAGCTTCTTCCTTCTTTGCAGGCATCTGGAACAGAGTAATCTGGAACAGAGTAGGCTAGTGCACCAGAGGATGTTAACACCTCTAAAGGCTTCAAAACTTTCGCAAGACTGGTGAAGCCTTGTGACTCCGAAGGAGTGAATCCACCTCGTCCTCCGTATAACGTCATTGAGTTGTTGTTTACCGGAGAAGATAAGAAGTCAGGGACAGAGCTCAGATCCCTGTTCCTCAACTGTGTCAACGAACCAAAATCTTGACTGAGGAAACAAGAATCAGAGCCAAAGTCAAAGGTATTGTCGAAAGGGTTTGTGTCGGAATTAGGAACGTTGAGGAGACAAGACTTGTTGTTCGCTGTCAAGAACGAAGGCTGAGATGTGTCGATGCTAAAAGACGAGACGGAGAAGACGATACGGAGAAGACGAGAGAAAAGAAAAAAATAGAATTAATGGTTTGCTGACACCTGTGTCTAAAACCCACTTAAAAATCGGTCACCAAAGTCCTAACTTAAGGATCGGTAATATGCATTATATTTAGTTTTCATTTAATTAAATGAGTTATTTTCTTTTAAAACCCAGTTAAAATAGAGGGATAATCAGTTTTATAAGTAACATGTCGTGTTTAGCAAAAAAAAAAAAAAAAAACATGGGGTGTTCCAAGCAAACGGATCAAAGAGTAAAGAGAGGTAGGCCCAAGAGCACACGTTGATGCTTGACAAATGTCACGAGATTAAGGGGTTTCATGTAGTTGCTATTAAATACCCTAAAGTTTCAACCTTTGCTATCAAAAAGAAATACAAAACCCATGTCTCCGTTCTCCGGAATGTCGTTTTCCGGACCTTACATCAGTAAGTTCTCTCTTGCATCTCTCTACAATTTATAAAACTTTATAGATCTAGAACAGTTTGAGTTTAGTGTTTCATTGGTTTTGGTATCTCAAGTAATAAACTTTAATTAGTTCGTATTAATTGTGCGTCTTCTGTTCTCTCTGTACGTGTAGTAGTAATTGCATCTTTGTGTGTATGTTTTTGTTGTCAGCATCTGAGACAGGTGTCTTCTGGGACATAGACGAATGCGAGATCCCTGAGGAACTCAACGCTGCTCAGGTCTTACAGAGGATGAGACAGAATTTTTCGGAGGGTGGTCATCGTGGTCCTGTCTCATTCCGAGCTTACGGTGATATGACCGGTCTTGACATTCAATCCTCTGATGGATTTTTTTGAAAAGAATCCATTTGAGTGCCCTGGAGAAGGAGTCCATCCGCGGGCTTGCGACTCCCCTTGATTCAACCAGGTTAAAAAATCCTCTGATGTTAAGCTCAATCATTTTCATGCAGGTGAATAATTAAACTACTTTTTTTAAAACGTTTCTCTTTATTACTAATTATATATTAAACACTGGCTGACGAGAATCTTGGAGGACATTGTACAGTGGTCACTTGAGAATCCAGAACCATCGGTGGTAGTGCTAATCTTGGAGACTTGGAAGACGTCGGAGCTTACATCGCCGAGGTTATGCGACTTCTTAAGATTCAAAAAAATTACGAGTTTATGGTCGTGTATCCACCACCCCCACGTCCAACGTTAACGGTGGTGAGGTTTCTGAGGGTTGGCAGGGGCGTTGCGTCCTGAGATTTGGGGACCTAAAACAATTTAGTGAGGGTTTTCGAATAATTTTTTTTTACAAATTCTGAGATTTTTTTGTATGTAATTTTTTTGAAAAAAATTTGGGGGCTCTATGCCGATGTTTCAATTCGCTGTGCTCAGGACCACGCATGCTTCTGTGGTGGACTCTAAGTTTTGGTTTAATTAGTAAGAGTATATGAAGAACATTTAAATTTCAAGAAGTTTGTAGTTTTTATTGTTAGTAAAAATGTTTGGATAATCAAATCCTCTTTTGGAAACTTATGTTATGTCTCTGAAGCAAAGATAATTAGTGATTAGTGGATATTTACGTAAATCCTTTTTAATTTAATAATCTCTTCTACTTATTTTTCTTCATAATGCAATTATTCAGCAACCAAATAGTAATATATACTAGGGTCGGCCCGCCCTACGGACGAAAAGGGCGAGAAGTTATAATAAAAGTTATTTTATATTAATATATGAAGTATTTAAAAATTATTATAGATAAAAAATATTATAAAAAACAAATAGTGAAAAACCTATGAGATCATAATATTTTTTTTTTAAATTATAACGAGAGTAACCTTCAGTGTTCTTTGATAAATAGCATTATATTTTGAATATTTATTTTAGTTTGAAATGTTTAGTTTTATAATATATAGTAATCATTATTTATTATTATATAAATTTGCACATTACAATATATATATGTGTCGAAGAAAATGACATAGAAGAATTATTGTCAACGAAGAGTTATTTTTATGAACATAAATCCGCTAATATGTTTTATCCTATAAATTATTCGAATTGTGTAATAAATTTTCTACTATAAAAATAACATTAAAACTCATGTAACACAACTAATGTACACAATTATTTTTTACATATGTGAATAATTTGAAATCATATATCTCAAACAAATCAGCTTCTTTCTAATAAAAGTATTCCCTTTAAAAGGACAATATGTAAAGTTGCTTCACGTGTTACTCCCTATTTATATATAAACACGATAAACTTCAGTTGTATAAGATAAATTAAACTGAATATCATTAGAAAATAAGATGATTTACTTTCTCATCTCATAGAAGCATGATATAATCGTAACATTTTGGTAGGCTCTTAGGATTATAAATTCTTTGAGTTCTTTTAAAATAATGTTTAAAAGACTTTAAATTTTAGGAAATCAACGACAATTTTGCACTTTCTCTTTTCAAATCATTGGCAAAATATATTATGTAATTGTTAGGGAAAAAATATCAAACTATTTTGCAGAGATTATGTATTTTCATTATATTATCATCTGCTGACTGAAAACGACATTAAAAATTTGTTTGAAGTAAAAATTAAATACTACTAAGAGAAAATGATGGCTAAATGTCTTAGTAGATTTGATCTTAGTAGTAAAGAAAAATAAAAATTAATGTCAAATTTAGTTTTAAAAGGTTTTGTCTAAGTTTGTTTTTTTACCAAAAAAAAAGTTTTCTCTAAGTTTATGGGGTTGTGTTGATCTTTGTTTTTGGAAACTGTTTCTTGTATGAGTACGTTGCAGTTGTTATTTGAAAAGCTAAAATCATTTGCTTCACAGTGGAATGTTTGTTGGAAACTATCTATCTCAGTGTTTATATAGATTTGCATATTTGATAGATATTTACATATGTTGGGATTAATTTCTGTTTATACATTAATTTTGTAGGTAAAGCTGGTTTCTTCGTGTTACAAAAAAAAAAAAAAAAAAGCTGTTTTCTTCTAAAAAGAATTTTAGCGAAAGCATATTTTTATTGATGCAGATCAAAACCAATTCAAGTGATGAAAATAAGATATTTATTAGTAATGACATTCATAATCATATGAGATTTCTAAATCCATTTAAGTTAATAAAAAGTAAAAATAGTGGAGAACATACTACACATATATAATCCATAACTTATTTCCTTTGAGTGTGTTGTCATCTATATTTTGACCATAATGTTTTAAAGTTTCTCTATACTTGCTAGGGTTTTTTGTAAGATTGACTCAAAACTCAAAGTCAAACCTAAAACTAACACATGCTTTTCTTGGATTTTTCTTTTGTTCTACTCACCCCACAAGTTCATAATATTCACGAAAATGCCATCAATTTTTTTTTATTATTTTTTTTCCAAAATGACATTTTTACTCTCTCACCCTCGTCATCATCAAGTAATTACAAGATTGTTATTGTCATCAATACTCCAACCACCATGAAGAACCAATTTGAAGCTCTTAATGCACCTAAAATCGATTTACACTCTCTCTTTCTCACTTGTTATAAACTAAAAACAACATCTCTTTCACTTTGCCTCCATATTCATCCAAAAAACTCAAGTTTTTGATTCAAAATTTTTTATGTTTGATAGAGCCATTCAAGCATATTATTCTTGGTGGGTTACTTTCGTTTGAGATTCTGGGTGGTTGGAGAAGACTCTGTGTGCTAAGGAAGTCATCTCACTAGTTTAAGGTATGAAATTGAAATTTTTTCCAGATCTGTTCGTATAGAAGACTTACCCGTAAGTAGTCTGGCTGTAAAAGACATACGGGTAAGTCTTCTGGTCAAATGGACGACTTACTTTTAAGTCGTCATCTTTGGTTGTTAAAAAAAAAATCTAGAGAATACCCTAGACGACTTACTGATAACTCGTTTAGGATAAATGGGTTAGTTTTGCATTTGACCGAATTGTGTCAGATATTTGACTTTTCCTGGACGACTTACCAGTAAGTCGTCTCCGGAAAAACAAAAATTTCAATATTTTATTAAATTTGCAAGACTTATCTGTAAGTCGTCTCAAGTTACTTTTGCAATTGGAAAATAAAACTTAAATATTTAACTTTTCTCAGACGACTTACGCGGAAGTCGTCAAGTAAGACTACTTACTTGAAAGCCTTCCAGGATAAGCAAAGTCGTCCAGATTTATTTCCTAGATTATGGTCAAACCTTGCTTATCTCGGACGACTTTCTCGTACGTCGTCTGCCTGGACGACTTTCAAGTAAGTCGTCTGGGTAAAGTTAAATATTTAAGTTTCTTTTTCGAATTGCAAACTAACCTGAGAAGACTTACAAATAAGTCGTCTAGCTTTAATAAAATATTGAAATTTTTGTATTCCCGGAGACGACTTACTGGTAAGTCGTCCAGAAAAAATCAAATCTGACACAATTCGGTCGAATGCAAAACTAACTCGTTTATCCTAGACGACTTACTGGTAAGTCGTCTACGAC
>NC_027749.1:43349435-43350440 GCF_000695525.1 Brassica oleracea var. oleracea
CACACTTGTATGTCCAGTGTACTCAAAGGATTTTCTGTTTGCAGGATACTCAGAAAATATATATCCTTGTGTTGAACAACAAGTTGAGGAATGCACATGCTTTCCTCCTGATGTAAAGCGTGGTCCGGGAAGACAGAAGAAATCAAGATGGCAATCTTGGTTGGAGCTATCCAGGATGAGAGGACGCAAACCCCCGAAGCAACACAGGGTTTATAGATGCTCAAAATTCAAGGAAACTGGCCATACGAAACCACAATGTAAGTCGTCCAATGATTAATCTTCCAGAAGACCTTCAATTAAGTCGTCCAGAAGGTCGTCCAGTTAGTCGTCTAGGGTTTTTTCTTCCAGAAGACCTTCAAGTTAGTCGTCCAGTGTTTAGTCTTCCAGAAGACCTTCAATTAAGTCGTCCAGAAGACCTTCAATTAAGTCGTCCAGTTAGTCGTCCGGTGTTCAGTCTATGTACTAAAAATTGGTGTTATGAACTTATTTGTGTCACCTTCTTTGTCAAATTGCACTACCAAACAAATTTGAGATGGTCTTGCCCTTTATATTATCCGAAATATAGTTACAAAAGGTCACTGCTCAGAAGACTTTCCAGACTACTTATAGTTAAGTCGTCCAACATTCCAGACGACTTAACTGTAAGTCTTCTGCGCAGAATATAGTTACAAAATAGGGATCAAGTTCAAATACACACATCAGCCTAATCTATCATACAAAAAAAATCTAACTTGGCCTGTTTAGCACCCGTCATACGTACGCAGGTTGTCATCCATGTCCTTGTTTTCAAACTCATGCGCGTCAGGAAGCTCTTGAAATACATCCACCGCCATCTTATCCCTCATACTATTCCCGTTGGCCTTAGCAAAGTCTTTTTTACTAAACTCTATCCCAAGAGCATGACATTCAATGTACTTTAGAGTGTACACACCACAATCACAAGCTCGGGCAAGAGGTATATTGGTCGGTCTCTCATATGTGAATGGCTCCAGGCTGTATTGGGCA
>NC_027749.1:43351350-43351546 GCF_000695525.1 Brassica oleracea var. oleracea
ACAGTGGATTGATTTTTGTCCAATAGAACAAGGCTCGGTTCTGGAGCTTTATCTTTCGAGGAACTAGAATCTGCGGGCACAGCTAGACATTTATCCTCCGGCATGCTCTTCCTTCCCGCGTTCGTCCCATTAACACTTTCACTCTTCAATATACAAAATGGGTTTATACAATAATAACCAAACATTCATTTCAAAT
>NC_027749.1:43351604-43352188 GCF_000695525.1 Brassica oleracea var. oleracea
AAAATCCATACACTATAAATAAAGCACACATGTTCTGACATACAAGAAACAAAGCAAATGCAGCATTTCAGTTCTTATTCTTAAGACTTTGTCTAGTCAATCTCTTGTTGGGAGAGGATTCGTTACTAACCCCGGGTTCGAGCGTCGGTTTAGGTGGAGAGGTAGTGTTTTGAGATGATGTCCCTTTCCATTTTGTGGTGATACTAACCTTCTTGTCCACAGCTTCCACCCTTTCCGACAGATACTTGATCTCCTTAAAGCACGTCTCAAACCCTTCCCTCATGGCATCAACTATGTCCTTGAACATGGTTTTAATATCCTCTTTGGCCAACCCACCAACAGTCGTAGTCACCTCTTCACTAGCCTCTGCAGCTGCCTCTTCACTAGCTTCTGCAGGTGCTTCTTTATGAGCTTTCTTCCGAGGTCTTGGATTATCTTCTGCAGGTGCTTCTTTATGAGCTTTCTTCCGAGGTCTTGGACTATCTTCCTTCACTACATTTTTCTTCGGTGGACTCACAACCGCCGGCTTTGTATTGACCCAAGTACCGGTGACTTCCCAGCAATCCATGGTCCACTTCCACGGT
>NC_027749.1:43352229-43352478 GCF_000695525.1 Brassica oleracea var. oleracea
ATTTTGGAAACATTTCACCAATGTCCTTCTGAACAAAGTTGATCACCCTAGTCTGCAGTAAATAGAAGATATGAACTTAGATATTTGACAGATTAAGAAATATGGAAAGAAAAGACTTCGCAGACGACTTATAATTAAGTCATCTGGAAAGTCTTCCAGTTGGACGACGTAGAAGACGACTTATAATTAAGTCGTCTGGAAAGTCTTCCAGCTGGAAGACTTAGTAGAAGACTTATAATTAAGTAGTCT
>NC_027749.1:43353423-43368009 GCF_000695525.1 Brassica oleracea var. oleracea
AACAACGGTGATAACGGCGGAGAGATAACCGGCGGTGAGAACGATGAAAACGATGGATTAGAGAGAATCGACGGAAATCGCCTTCGAAATCCCCTTTGAGAGAAACGGCTTTAGGGTTTTCTGATTTTCGATAAACTGTGGAAAAAAACACCTTATATATGGCCGGTAAATAATCCGGTTAGGTTTAAAAGTACATTGTAAAATTAAAGGTTTGGTTCGGTTTGGACGACTTACTAGTAAGTCGTCTGTTGAATACTGTACATCAAACAACTTACTAGTAAGTCGTCCCAGACCCTAAATTTAACCCCTTAACTAAATTGACTAAATTAACTAACTAACCACGTTATAAACCCGTAGTTATACTTAAATAGTGTTTACTATACACAGAATTAAAACACTTAGGTAAATTTTAAAGTTTTCAAAAAAACATTTATGCATTCCAAAATCTAACCCTAAGAACACATATAATACTAAAACATATGTTGGCAAAACCTAAACCAAAGAATATCATGACTCACTACTTTCACTCATCTATATTGAAAACAATTAACTTTTGTTATATCTTAATTTATATCTCTTAAAACATATGTTAATTACATGATTTCAATTTTTCACTTATCAAAATATTTTTTACAAAAATTTTAAATTATTTCTAAGTATAACTAGTCCAGACGACTTACGGGGGTTAGAAACGTAAAAAAATTTATGTTTTTTTGTTTGTTCACAAGGGGTTTATTGTAATTTCAATAGCCTTTTAGGTTACTTTTGCATTTGATTCAAGTTTGGGTTTACTTTTGTGTTTGAAATCAAGTTGTGAGTCATATTTGGCAATTTCCCTACTTGCTATACCATATTGAACTCTAACATTTACTTGTTAATGACAAAAAAAAAACTGAAATGTCAGCATTTAATCATTATTTATCAGTACGAAACTGAAGAAAGGACATCGACTTTCATCAAATACTTTCTCTAAAGAAATCATATCACTTGATCAGTTTTATTCTTTAATCAGCTTCTCCTTGTATCAGTGGGTGCATCATATCACTTGATCAGTTTTATTCTTTAATCAGCTTCTCCTTATATTAGTGGGTGCTTAGCCGACAACGTCTGAGTCAACGGCTGCATGGAATAATAGCCAACACATTCACAAGGTAGGTTATATACCGAGAATTTTTACTAATCGGAGTAGACGCAGATAAATTTATAAGATTGCAGTGTATCTACTTTGATGCCTTACCCTCTGCTCTTCAAGGCAATCTCAAGAAAAATTGCTCAGAAAGACATGGACTTGATCACTGCTTATTACCAACAACTTAGGGTATGTAGTAGTAAAAGTATTCGAGTCCTTGCTTTTATTTTACCCATATGTCATTGTTTTTTTTACCCAATATGTGTGATCTTGGCAGGAGAAGAAGATATCTCGAGAGGGATTCTCGAAGAAGCTGGGGATGATTGTTGGAGATGATCATCTTCTGAAAACCACCATTACAGCTCTTCAACGCTTGCCACACACTGCTATGAAAATGGAACCAGTCACATGTAGCTGTTAAAGATAGGGATAGAAAAATGTGTCGACTTCTTTGTGATGTCTGACTTTATAATAAGATTAAGACAAAAGGAACTTGTTTCCGTTTAGTGTACTCTTTGTGGAACTAATCTCCATTTTCCTGATATTTTCTCAATTTGAATTTGTTTTCATTGATCAACAACTTCTGTTCTTTGTTATACATCAGACCTGACTTTACTCAAATAGTCAAAACTTAAATCATCAAATATACGTCTTCTACAGACATTATTAATGACATGAAACTGATCACTCTTTACAATGCTTGTTGCTGGATTTTTCTATAGAAGAGAGAACAAAAGAGCATTGTTTAAAGAATACTTTATGAAAAGCTTGGATGAGCTCCGGTGTCAGACGACGGATCCTATCCCGGCGGTTTTATATTGGGCCAATCACCACGGCAACCTACCCTTATGTATAGACTCTTCTTACCTTCAAAAACAAAACCACCAAGTTACCATTTTGTTTATCAGATAATCACAAAAACTTAACAGTTGGGTTTCTTCGGTTTTATTTACCTGGAAGTCTCTTGTCTGAGATGATCAGGAGATATGTATATAGTTTAAGCCTTTCATAGTTGTTTTCACCAAAGCAAGATGGAAAAAAGGTCTGAGAGAGAGAGATGATACCTTTCAACCTCTTCCTTTGGCATATATGTAATAAGCAGTTCATCATCACCATGAAGAAGCTGAAATAAAATTCCAAAACATATGTAAAAATTGCAACCGACGAGAAAAGACCAAGTAATATAAAAAAATTATTGTAAGAATATGAGTACACAACCTTGGAAGCTTTAAAGATGGCATGATGGATTTCATCTCAAGCAGAAGGACCAAGAGCAAACTGCATTAATTTGTTCTAGCTGAGGAAAAACCTGAACCAATTGGAACCAAAATTCAAATCAAAGACCAAATGTGACGTATATTAATATCACTTATTTCTCACTTGCATTCAAGCAACACCCAGCTATTCATAATTACAGAACAAAACAAAGAAACCGACCTTCCGTTGTGTTTCAATTGTTGTCTAAACTCCTTGAATTTGATATTTTTCATGTTTTCAAAAGAGAAACAAGGACAGAGATTTCGACAGTCTCTCTGATACCATTAACAATACTCTCCTTCTGCTCCCTCCCTTCTTTTCTTCTTTGTTATCGACAAAGCAACTGTAATAACAACAACAACAACAAAAACAATCCCTTTAGGAACCATTCATCAAGTGATTTCTCAATTCACTTCCTGAAAGTAAAAAGATGTAAAGAGAAGACCAGCACTTAGCTACATAACGAAGAGACTGAAAAGTACATGAAACACAACATTAAATATGGAGAAGTTGGCTTTGTATTTTGAATTTTCATTTGCTTTAATTTTAAATTACGAGGAATTTGCCAAATATGACTCAAAACTTGATTTGAAATGCAAACATATACCCAAACTTGAATCAAATGCAAAACTAACCTAAAAGCTTTGTGAAAATACACCCAACCCCTTGTGACCAAACAAAAAACCAGAACTCATTTTTACGAATATAGCTCCGGTAAGTCGTCTGAGTCTTCTGAGATACTGGAAGTCGTCTAGTGTTGTTGATCTTAAAAATAATTTATAAATTGTTTAAAAAATATTTTGACAAGTGAAAAATTAAAATCATGTAATTATAAACAGTTTTAAGTGTTGTAAATTAAGATATAATAAAATTGAATAGTTTTCAACATAGATGAGTGAAAGTAGTTAATCATGATATTCTTTGGTTTAGGGTTTGACAACATATATTGTAGTATTGTATGTATTCTTAGGGTTAGATTTTGAAAAACTTAAATGTTTTTTGAAAAAATAAATTTTTACCTATATGTGTTTATTTATGTATATAGTAAACATTTTTAAGTTTAATTTGATTTTATGAAGTGTTTAGTTAGTTAATTTAGCTTAGAGATTATGTTTAGGGTCCAGACGGCTAACAAGTAAGTCGTCCAAGAATTTTTATATTAGAAGAATTATTTGAAAGTCTTTTAAATCGAAAATATTTAATCTAATTGGATTTTTTGTCTCCATATATAAAGAAAAATTACACATTCTCTCTCCTCTTCTCAAATGGTTGCAACAAAAATGTAATGTTCATCATTCTAAAACTCTACAACATCTCTCTAATCTCTTTGAACGTATAAACATCAAACTTTATATCAATTTATTGTTTTTGTCTCATGTATTTCTCACTAATTTATCTTGTTTTTGCAGGTTTTTCATCACATGGTTCTAATCTTCCACTCATTTAAAGGTAGATCTATTAATTTTAGATATGTATTTTTGTGTGTTCTATAAAAGTAGATCTATCTAATCTTTCACTCATTTTCTATGTTTTTAAGTCATTTGAATGTTTTTGGATATGCAAGTTTTTCAGATATGGAAGACTTCTGGGCTAGAAGACTTCCAGACGACTTCCAGGAAGTCTTCCAGACGGAGTCTTCTCCCATGTCTCCCTTTCATAACAGATCTGAGCGTTTTGGCAAGTTTTTATGTCTGATTTTTCTTCATTTGGTAACCTTCTGTTGCATGAAGTTCATACATTTTTCCCAAACTAAAACTCTCCAAACTCACTCTAATCTCTTTGGCTTGAAAACACTAGACTTTATATGAATTTTTTATTTTTGTCTCATGTCTTTCTCACTAATCTATCTTTTTGTTACATGTTTTTAATCAGATGATTCTCATCTTCCACTTGGATATGTACTTTGTGTGTTCTATAAAAGTATACCTATCTAATTTTCCATTCATTTTCTCTGTTTTTAAGCTATTTGAATGTTTTTTGATATGATATGCAGGTTTTTCAGATCTGAGTTTGATATACATGTTTTCAGATCTGGATCAGACTTTGGAAGACTTATGGGAAGTCTTCACAGAAGTCTTCTAAAATATAATGCGCTAGAAGAGGCGACTTCAAAGAAGTCTTCCAGACGACTTCCAGGAAGTCTTCTGACGGACTCTTCTTCTATATCCAGTGGAGTCTAAGCTTGTCTTTGTAGAAGAATGATCCATAATAGTTTTGTTTGTGGTATGTTTTCTGATTTGCATGTGTACTCCTTTAGTTGTGACTTTTTTTGTAAATTGAAGAGATATTAATGAAAATTTTTGGTAAATATGTTCATTTTCCACATTATTATATTTCAAAAATTACTTGACATAATTGAAGTTATTGATATAACTTCAATAGCAAAACATAATAACACAAAAAATTAATCAAATTTATTACAACTAATGGAGAAGAACTCTCAAGAAAACTTAATCAAATTCAAAAAAGATAAAACATTACATAAGTTCAAAGATAGAACACTTTCATTAGATACATAAGTAAAAAATATATCTTATGATCTAAGAAGACACATTAAACCATGTTAGTTGATATTCTTGAAGTTACTTAACACTTTTGAAAATTAAATAAACATATCTTAAAGTTACTTAACAAATTTACAAAAACTAACGTATGTCTTCTCAATTAGGTAGAAACTTTACTAAGCATGAATGTTGGTAACCTCATAAATATCACCAATTAAGTTATCAATTTCATTCAGTAGCTCCAATATTGACTAATATACATGAATTAACAAAAAAAAATTAAAAAGTCTTTATAGTTTTAGAGAAAATGAAAGTTTATTAAACATTGACGCATACGACTTCCACGGAGGTCGTCTAGTAGACTTCTAGGAAGTCGTCTATTTAGGTTAGTTTTGCAATTGATTTTTAACCTAGACAACTTACATGAGAGTCGTCCATCTTTGTTTGTTAAAAAACAATTCGAGACGACTTCCATGTAAGTCGTTTAGGGAAAACGGGTTAGTTTTGCAAGGTTTGACCAGAATCTCGGAATAAAATCATGGACGACTTTCGTGTAAGTCGTCTGATGGAGGACTTCCGTGTAAGTCGTCTGATGGACGACTTCCGTGTAAGTCGTCTAGACAATAATTTTTTTTTTTGTTTTATTTTTCAATTGCAAAACTAACCTGAGACGACTTACATGGAAGTCGTCTAGGTATAACAAAATATTGATTTTTTTAATTTTGACTTCCAGGAAAAGTCAAATTTCTGACACAATCCGGTCAAATGCAAAACTAACCCGTTTACCTTAGACGACTTACATGGAAGTCGTCTCAAAAAAATTTTAACAAACAAAGATGGACGACTTCCATGTAATTCGTCTAGAAAAACACATTTAAAAGTCAATTTCAAAACTAACCTCTGCATTGACCAGAAGACTTCCATGTAAGTCGTCTATAGCCGGACGACTTACCCAAAAGTCGTCTGGACGAACAGATCTGAAAAAAAAACTAATTTCATAGTTTCAACCAGTAAGATAACTTGTTTAGCACACAAAAGTCTTCTCCACGCACCTAGAATCTCAAACAAAAGTGACCCACCAAGAATCGTAAGCTTCAATGGCTCTATGAACCATAAAAATTTTAGAATAAAAAACTTGGGTTTTTTTGGATGAATATGGAGAGAAAGTGAAAGAAATGTTGTTTTTAGTTCATAAGAATTGAGAAAGAATTAGTGTAAATCGATTTGAGGTGCATTAAGAGCTTCAAATTGGTTGTTCATGGTGGTTTGTGTATTGATGGCAATGACAATCTTGTAAATACTTGAAGATGATGAAGTTGAGAGAATAAAAAAGCCATTTTCGAAAAGAAAGAAAAAATCTAATGGCATTTTCGTGAATAATATGAACTTGTGGGGTGAATAGGACAAAAGAAAATTCCAAAAAAAATATGGGTTAGTTTTAAGTTTGACTTTGAGTTTTGACTTTGAGTTTTGACTCAATTTTGCAAAAAGCCATTCAATTATTTGTAATATTATTTTTCAATTAAATAAATATTTTTAAACATTATGTATTTAGTATTATTATTTGGTCAATTCTCTCAAATAGTTTTTTTTTTAATTTCTGTCACAAAAATAATTCTCAAAAAAATAAAATGACCAAAATGGCCTTTTTATTTTGAAATTTAATATTTATTTTTTACTTTTTTAAATTTGAAATTTCATCCCCAAAACTCACTCTTTAACTCTAAACTCTAAGTTTATATTAGTTAGTCATAGGGGTATAAATGCATATTCCACCCTTTAATAAAATTTCTTTGGGTCACTTTTCTCCTTTAGAGTTATTTTTGTGAAAATACACTAAAAAAACTTATCCAAGGAAATTTCTATTATTATTTTCCTTCGTTTTAGAATATACATTTTTATTATTTAAAACACACCTTAATAAAGAATATGTTTTGTTACACGAGTAAAAATAGGTTTTAGAAAACCATCTTCTTATTTAAACAATAATATATCAAAGTTAAAATTAACTATATTATATCTTGTTTTTTTCTTGCAAATATGTTTTATCTTAGTGTTTTGTTTGTTACTCCCGGATTGGTAAACATAAAGAAGTTGTAAGATTTTAATTATATGCATACAATTGTCATAGAAGTTATCTCATGACAGTAAAACAACAGTAAACTTGTAAACTTAAATTTCTCTCGGAAGACTTATCTATACTTCTAAACATGATCCAGCAATAAGTATTTGCCTATATTAAAATTCTGAATTGAGTTGAATGTCACATCTTTTAAAACATGTTCCAAGAAATAAGCATCTAATAAAGATTATCAATGTTCATAATCTTAGCCAGCAGAAGACATCATGTTACTCTCTCCTCTTCCTCCCTAAGCTATACAACATCCTTGTAATATTTCTTGAACATATTTAGGTCAAGAGAGTACGTCAGTTGAATTACATTACATGTCATGTTTCTCTATTCTTATAGTCAAATGTATTTTGTAACTTATAAAGTCAACATAACAAACTAAAAAGTGTGAAAAAGAAGACGACTTTAAACACACCTCTCCTGAATCCTTTGTACATAGAGAACCTGGCGATATCAGAAGCAGTACGTAAAGCTGGCCTTCCCCGTCCAAAGCGCTTTGCAGTCTTACTATTTGGAAACGTGGAACAGCCCACGAACCCCCACTCATTCCCTGAAAGACACTCATCTTCCTCTACTCGATGATTCCATCCTTCTGAGCTGGGCTTAGCTTTTAGAAAAGTAAAAAGGGCACAAAATCTGATGCAGTTGATAGACAAATCTTAATCCTTTTCAGAACCAGTATTTATTCAAAACTTAAGAGACTAAAGTATTTATTCTAAGTTCAATACTTTCGAAGTTCGTACGTTATTTTATATATACATATACCATTTGAATACTGATATTCGATTATCTTTGCCTCCTCTTCCATCTTTTATATGAGAGGTTAAATAAAGAAACAAAACAATAAAAAAAATCTTTAGAGAAAAAAGAAAGATCTCAACTGGTTTTGACCCAATGTGGATGTAATACAAAAGAAAGTACCTGTTGAGATGAGGTGTTCCTAATCAGTTCGAAGGTCTCCGGTTCAATCAAGGAATCAGATTGAAGATTGGTTTGGCGGTTTAGTCGAACCGGCTAGTCACAAGGTTATCACGTGACTATAATATAAACGACTAAGATATAAAGTCGTATTACATTCTCTTTATGCTGAGTTGATTAAGTTGTAACGGCATAGAGAGAGAGCATAGATAGAGATAAGATAGAGAGAGAAAAAGGTGGAGAGTAGAAGACGCCATTGTTGTATCTCGAGAGCTTGTTTTTGAGCTAAGATCTCATCTAGTGCAGTTGCTGGTACCGTCCAGCCCCGGCGAGAATAGCGGCTCCTCCACGTCGGAGGAGTGCGGTGAACTCCGGGTCACCAAGCTTTGTGTCTTCGTTCTTTTGTTTGTTCTTTCTTTTGCAGTAGCTTAGATTGAATCGATATCGAACGCACAAGCTCTGATCCAACAAAAGAGGTATCACAGCCAGGTTCGCCAGATCGGCGAATCGGCGAAAGAGGTATTTCTTTCAAGATCGATCGAAGATGGCAGGGACGAAGTGCAATATCGAAAGATTCGATGGCGATGGGGATTTATCATTGTGGAAAATAAGGATGTACACTTTCCTTAGCGTTTCTGGATTAAAAGATGTCTTGATTGAAAAGGTGAAGGTCGAGGATGATTCAATCGAAGACGAGAAGGATCCAGAAAAGAAGAAGAAGAACGTGGAAGCTGAAGTCGCAAGATCGGAGAGATGCGAGAAAGCGATGAACATCATTTTCTTGAACGTCGGAGATCACGTAAAGGTCGAGAGATGCACAACGGCCGCAGAGACTTGGGCACTATTGGAGAATCTCTACATGCTGAAGTCTCTACCTAATAGGGTTCATGCTCAATTGAGGCTCTACAGCTTCAAGATGCAAGAGAGTCGGACAGTTGATGACAACATAGATGGTTTTCTAAAGATCATCGGAGACCTAAGCAATCTAAGCATTGAAGTTCCAGAGGAGGTTCAAGCTATACTCCTCTTGAACTCGTTACCCTCAAGATATGACCAGTTGAAAGAGACATTCAAATATGGTCGCAAAGTCATCAAGGTTGATTAGGTAGCTAGCTCAGCCAGGTCCAAGGAGAAGGAACTCAAGGATGTATTGAGTACCGTGGAAGCTCAAAAGGTCATTTCGCTAGAGGGAGGTCGGAGCACAGAGGTTCTTAGGGTGGTCATGGAAAGAGTAGAAGCTTCAGGTCGAGATCAAAGTCTGGAGAAAGAAAGAAGGTCTACTGGATATGCAGCAAGGAGGGTCACTTTAAGAAACAATGTTACAAGTGGTTGGAGCGAAACAAGCACAAGAATCAACACACAAATAAAGGAGAATCTTCTATGGTCAAAGATGACGCTCAAGATTTGGCAAGCCTCATCGCAGCAGAAGTGAATCTGAGTCAAGACAAAAATGATTCTGAAGAATGGATAATGGACACTGGGTGTTCATTCCACATGACACCGAGGAACGATTTATTCTTACAGTTGAGAGAGCTTAACTCTGGAAAGGTGAGGATGGAAAACAACTCCTTCACTGAGATTAAGGGAATCGGCTCGGTTCGTTTTGAAAATCCTGATGGCACGACCTTTGTGCTACATGAAGTACGGTATATGCCAGGAATAGGGAGAAATCTTATCTCTCTGGGAACTTTAGAGCGCAAAGGTTGCGAGTTCAAAGGGTTTAACGGGAAGCTGAAGATTGTGCTAGGCTGCACGGTTATAATGAAGCGCTTCAGGAAGGGAGCAGATACGTTATACTTTTTGAAAGGAAGAGCGAGGAAGTCAGAAAGAGAAGCAGGAGAGTCTTCGGTGGCAGTTATAGGTTCAGTAGGGAAAGGTCAAACCACTCAGCTCTGGCACAGTCGGCTTGGACATGTTGGACAAAAGAGCCTGGAGATGTTGGTTAAAAGAGGGTGTTTGCAGAGTGATCATATCTCAGAGATTAAGTTCTGTGAAGATTGCGTAATAGGCAAGACTCACAAAGTAAGCTTTGGTCCAGCTCAGCATGTAACGAAAGAGAGATAGGACTATATACATTCAGACCTCTAGGGGTCTCCAAATGTACCATTGAGCTTGGGAAAGTGTCAGTACTTCGTCTCCTTCACAGATGATTGGTCAAGGAAAGTATGGGTGTACTTCCTCAAGACCAAAGATGAAGCCTTCCAGAGATTCACTGAATGGAAGAAGATGGTCGAAGTTCAAACCGAGAGGAGAGTTAAGAAGCTACGAACGGATAATGGGTTAGAGTTTTGCAACATAAGGTTTGATCAGTTCTGCAAGGACGAAGGAATTGTTAGACACAGAACCTGCACCTATACCCCACAACAGAATGGGGTAGCTGAGAGATTAAATCGCTCGATTCTAAACAAGGTTAGGAGTATGTTGAGTGAGAGTGGTCTTGAACCAAAGTTTTGGGCAGAGGCTGTGTCTACCGCAGTGTATCTACTAAACTGAACCCTTTCTTCAGTTATTGATTTTGAGATTCCAGAGGAACGTGGACATCTGAGGTTCCTGACTTGTCAAGCTTAAGGAGATTCGGCTGCATTGCTTACATTCACTCAGATGGAGGAAAGCTCAACCCGCGAGCCAAGAAGGGTGTGTTCACCGGCTATCCAGAAGTTGTCAAAGGTTTTAGGATTTGGGTTATTGAGGATCAAAGATGCGTCATCAGCAGAAATGTGGTATTCAGGGAAGATCAGATGTAAAAGCACAACAAAGCAGCCAGTCACACAGGTAAGATTACAAATTCTGATTCTACTATAAAACCTTGAGTTTTGATTTTGTAGGTGGAGACATTGATCAAGACATGCCAGATCAAGGTGGAGCGTCTCAAGAAGTGGTTCCTACGTCCACAACTGAAGAACAGCTTCAAGGTGGAGATACTGACTCAACGAGTGAAGCAGACAATCAACAAGATTGCCAGTTGGCGAGAGATAGATCGAGAAGAGTTCAAAAACCCCCTGCTAAGCTCCAAGATTACTATGTGTATCGAGAGGATGAAGACATTCCTGGGTATGCTTACTTGATGGCTCAAGACTCAGACAGAGTAGAACCAAAGAGTTACAAGGAGGCAATAGAAGGTCCAGATGGAGAGAAGTGGACAGAGGCATCAGATGATGAGATGAGCTCCTTAAAGAAGAATGAAACTTGGACTCTAGTGGATCGTGTCATGGATCATCGACCAATTGGGTGTAAATGGATATACAAGAAGGAAGGAGCTACTAAGGAGGAAGGTCCGAGGTTTAAGGCTCGACTGGTAGCAAAGGGCTACTCGCAGAAAGAAGGAGTACATTATCAGGAGATCTTCTCGCCTGTAGTAAAGCTGGTGTCGATTCGGTTCATTCTATCAGCTGTAGTTCATTTCGACATGGAGCTACAACAGATGGACGTCAAGACTGCGTTTCTTCACGGGTTCTTGAAAGAGACGATATACATGGAGCAACCTGAGGGTTATGAAGATAAAGATCATCCTGAGAAAGTGTGTCTGCTGAAACGGTCGTTATATGGTCTCAAATAATCTCTGCGTCAGTGGAACCAGAAATTTGATCAGTTTATGTTAAAGAATCAGTACTTGAGGAGTGAGTTTGACAGTTGTGTGTACAACAAGGAATTGAAGGAGGGAGAGTTTGTGTATCTCCTATTATATGTCGATGACATCTTAATAGCTTCCAGGAACAAGAGGTACGTTGATGAGTTGAAGGTTCTACTGAGCTCAGAGTTCGAAATGAAGGATCTGGGAGAGGCCAAGAAGATTCTAGGAATGGAGATAACTCGTGATAGAGCAAGAGGCGTTTTGACAATATCACAGGGTTACATTCACAAGATACTTGGAAACTTTGTGATGGAGCAAGCGAAAGCAGTAGGAAGTCTTATGTACTTAATGATCTGCACAAGACCGGATCTTGCATTCGCGGTAGGAATGGTGTGCAAATACATGAGTAATCCTATAAAGGATCATTGGCAAGCAGTTAAATGGCTGCTTAGATACTTGAGAGGTTCAGAAAAGACAAGATTGGTTTTCAGAAATGAAGGAGTGTTTACTGCTCGAGGTTACTGTGATGCTGATTATGCCGGTGATGCAGATAAACGGAGGTCAACTACAGGGATGGAATTCACAGTAGGAGGGAATCCGGTTAGTTGGAGGTCTAGTCTACAAAAAGTGGTGGCTTTATCGTCAACAGAGTCAGAGTATATTGCGTTGTCAGAAGCGTCAAGAGAAGCAGTATGGCTGAGAGGATTCATGAGTGAGTTAGGTTTCAGTCAAGATGCGGTCAGTATATATTGCGACTCTCAGAGTGCTATTGCGATAGCTAAGAATGCTTTGTGCAACGAGAGGACCAAGAACGTTCAAACAAAGTATCATTTTGTTAGAGATCTAATTGCAGATGGATGGGTTAAAGTGCTAAAGATTGCTACAGAGTATAACCCGGCAGACATTTTTACCAAGGTTTTACCAGTGGGCAAGTTCAAAGGAGCTTTGGACATGCTGAGAGTTACTGAAGATTGAAGCATCAGGTCCATAAGTTATTGAAGCTGGGAATGTTCTTTCTCAGAAGCTGAGCGAGTTTGTTCAGAGTTTAAGGTGGAGCAACGTGGAGTGTATGATCTGATAAGGAACAAGGTGGAGTACCTGTTGAGATGAGGTGTTCCTAATCAGTTCGAAGGTCTCCGGTTCAATCAAGGAATCAGATTGAAGATTGGTTTGACGGTTTAGTCGAACCGGCTAGTCACAAGGTTATCACGTGACTATAATGTAAACAACTAAGATATAAAGTCGTATTACATTCTCTTTATGCTGAGTTGATTAAGTTGTAACGGCATAGAGAGAGAGAGCATAGATAGAGATAAGATAGAGAGAGAGAAAGGCGGAGAGTAAAAGACGCCATTGTTGTATCTCGAGAGCTCGTTTTTGAGCTAAGATCTCATCTAGTGCAGTTGCTGGTACCGTCCAGCCCCGGCGAGAATAGCGGCTACTCCACGTCGGAGGAGTGCGGTGAACTCCGGGTCACCAAGCTTTGTGTCTTCGTTCTTTTGTTTGTTCTTTTTTTTGCAGTAGCTTAGATTGAATCGATATCGAACGCACAAGCTCCGATCCAACAGTACCTTTGTCTTTCCTAATGAATAAGTAACAATGCAGTGATATATGCAGCTGGTTCATCCCGTAAGAGATACAAAAGCCTCTGAAACAAACATTAAAAGAATAATCGGTCAATTGAAAAAGACTTTACATTCTGAAGAATGAATTTATTGTACTCGTGCGTATGCCGACTGAGACATCTGAAAAATATTTATAGCTGTTGGTCAAAATCTAGGACCTAACTGTGTAAATATGTGTATTCCATTTGTCAAGCGAGCGTTAGAATGATAATCAAAATATCAATCAAACAATGTCGACAATCCTTACTGTTGCTATGTAAGTTTGTAATAAGATCTCTTTACATACGATGGGTGGCATCTTTAGAGCCGCTGGAATCCAAAATGCACAGAAATGAAGAGAGATAATAAAAGAAAAATCTACTCCCTCATTTCATGAAAACAAGATTTTTTAGATTTTTTTATTGTTGCACAAAGATAGATTTTCTATATTGTTAGGTACTTTTTTATATTTTTGAGAAACATTAATTGAAAATATTTGAATTGGTTAAATTGTATTGGTGGAAAATTATTGGAAAGTGTATATTAAAGTAAAAAATAAATTAAATTATAAACATTTATTAAATTCTTAATAAGCATGTATACTCTAGAAAATCTTATTTTTGTGAACGGATGGAATAAATCTGAGAGGATAAATTGGGATCGGGAGATGAACCCGAGGAGACTATATATATAAATCTTTTGCACCGCAATAAATAACCGCCCAATACAACTGTCCCGTCGCCCGCCATCTCTCTTGCTTCATTGCTTCGAACTCTCGTGGCCCGATTAAAAAGATATGTGAGCATAACTGAAGAGGAAGACAAACAATCAATAGTCATAATCAAGCAATAACCATTATAGAGAGAGAGAGTGAATAGACGATTGTGTCAAAGAGAACGTAGGACGTGGATCAACAAATTCATCAGGCAGAAGTAATTAGGTAATGTTATGAAATAACTTATAATTTATAGTATCGGGAAATTTAAATAAGAGTAGAATTCAATACCCGTAGGAAGCAAATAACACTTAATATGAGAGAAAGAGTTTATTATAAGGAAGAAGAAGAAGATGTAATTGTGTACAAAAGAGTGAGATGAGTGATGGTATTTATAGTGAGCAACAATACATAAAATATCAAAGATGGTGCTTGATTTGGTAAATGAGTGGGTGATCATAGTGCTTGATGAGTAGATGATCATAGTGCTTGATGAGTAGATGATCATAGTGCTTGATGAGTAGATGATCATAGTGCTTGATGAGTAGATGATCATAGTGCTTGATGAGTAGATGATCATAGTGCTTGATGAGTAGATGATCATAGTGCTTGATGAGTAGATGATCATAGTGCTTGATGAGTAGATGATCATAGTGCTTGATGAGTAGATGATCATAGTGCTTGATGAGTAGATGATCATAGTGCTTGATGAGTAGATGATCATAGTGCTTGATGAGTAGATGATCATAGTGCTTGA
>NC_027749.1:43370797-43431057 GCF_000695525.1 Brassica oleracea var. oleracea
TTTTAAAATGAATCATTTATTATGAACTTCATAATTTAAAAACCGTTTACATTAATCATACAAGAAATTACAAGGAGAAGCGATGTAAATAAAATTAAACCGATATTCATCTTAAATTCACTTGGAGTAAATTCTCCATCGAATAAACCATAAATAGAAACACAAATAAAAATGGCACATAAAAACAAAAGTGCGCGAATCATCTTTCTTGAAAAATCGGAGGAGAGCGATTTTGAAATTTTTGAGAGAAGATGAAATGTTTTGGATGATGAAATGGAGTGAAAATGAGTTGTATTTATAGATGAAAATTACTGTTCATGACCGTTGGAGAAAGGGGAAATTTTTGAAAAATTTTCTTTGTGACCGTTGGGGTTAAATCGAGTGCACCAAAAATTAGTCTGAAAATATCGTATTAAACGGTCAATCAAATCTATAAAATTTCATAAAAGTGAAAAATTATGACAATGAAATATTTATGTTATGATAATTAATCATGCGACGGCTCAGCCGATCAATGCAGAATAATAAATAAATTATACGGCGGCTTGGCCGACCAATTAATAATAAACAGAATATAAGGCGGCTCAGCCGACCAATAAATAATAAACAGGATATAAGGCGGCTCGGCCGATCAATAAATTAATTAAAATATTAATAATATAGGCGGTATTCCGGCCATTATAACATGATATAAATAATAGTAGAGGCGGTATACCGACCATTATAACAGGGTATAAATGATACAAATAAATTTTACCAAATCGCAGAGTGATCGTGCTGATAACGTGTTATGAAATAACTTATAATTTATAGTATCGGGAAATTTAAATAAGAGTAGAATTCAATACCCGTAGGAAGCAAATAACACTTAATATGAGAGAAAGAGTTTATTATAAGGAAGAAGAAGAAGATGTAATTGTGTACAAAAGAGTGAGATGAGTGATGGTATTTATAGTGAGCAACAATACATAAAATATCAAAGATGGTGCTTGATTTGGTAAATGAGTGGGTGATCATAGTGCTTGATGAGTAGATGATCATAGTGCTTGATGAGTAGATGATAATAGTGCTTGAGTTGGTAAAGGAGTGGAGGATCATTTCAAAGTTTATCTTATAACAGGTAACAATTTTTTGAATTATTTTAATTTATTTTCCGAGTGGAACCTACATAATGGCGACGTGGATAGACTTAGGAGAGATCAAAAACTCTTCTATCATAATATAGATTTCTAACAGCTTGACCGTATTTTAATATTTTTGACATTTTCAAAATATATATATATATATATTAATTATCTTTTCATGTATTCCATATAAGTTGTATGAAAATATACTATTTATTGAACTGATTTTATAATAAATTTGACAAAATTGATTGTAAAGAACACATTTACAATTAATATCAGGTTTGAAAGACAAAGATAACTGAATATGTATTCCACAAAAGAAGGATTTAACAAAGGAAAAAACAATACAAACCAGCTAAACTATAATTGGTTTTTGCAGGAAAACAAACAGAGAGTTGTAAAAATCAATGGTTACCTAATAATTACTCTGTTAATCGTTAATCCTCCACTAATGCATTTCATCTTCTCTCTCTTCAAAGTTCCTTGTTATTTAAGCAAACCATGAATCCAATCATCTAATACTAACCCTGGGCCGACCAGAAAACTTTTTGGACGACCCAAGCTTCAAGGGTTATCCTTCACCAGAATAATCAAAATCTAATAATCTCATCGTCGATTTCAAATGGCGTTTGCTTATTTGAACCTTGGGAGCTACGTTATCGTCTTCGTCTCATTGTCTATAGCCATCGTAGCTCCATCGGTTCAAGCTCACATCGCCGTCTTCGATGATTATTGGACCCAGCGTCAAGCCAACGCGTTGAGACAAACAATGGAATCTTATGAACCCAACCCGTTGAACGTCACGAACCACTTTAACTACCATGCAGCATTGTACGTTCTCAAAAACAAGCCTCTTTAATTTATCCTTTTCAACCTAACTTCGTAATCTAAGACAAAATGCGTGAACTTAAAGCCTTAGATGAGCCACCACACCGTGTAACGCCGAATATGAGATTTAGGATATTAAAAAGGATTTTTTTTTTTTTTAACATTTTAGTACCCACGTGAAAATTTAGGAGACAAGACGAATGTTCATCCGGTTGTGTTGGTGTAGACCATTTGGTTACTCAAACGTTTTAAACAAACCTGACAGCAATTTTTCTGTTTGTTTTTTCTTGCTCAGAGCAATGGAGACGACTGGTGCTGACAACGGACCAAGGAGAGAGCTCGGACAAGTTAAAGCCGGTCAGAAAACACGTGGCGGAAGGTTCAGATCCCTTAACGCGATTGACAGATGCTGGAGAGGAGACAAAAACTGGGCGAAGAACAGGAAGAAGCTAACGGACTGCGTCCTAGGGTTTGGTCTGAAAACAACCGGAGGCAAAAACGGACCCATCTACGTTGTCACAGACGCATCGGACGACGATCTGTTAAGCCCCAAACCAGGAACTCTAAGACACGCCGTGACTCGCGACAGACCACTTTGGATCATATTTGCTAGAACCATGGTCATAAAACTACAACAAGAGTTGATGATAACAAACGATAAAACCATCGACGGTCGAGGAGTGAGTGTTTACATAACCGGAGGTGCAGGATTCACGTTACAGTTCGTGAAGAATGTGATCATACACAATATTCATATGAAGTTTATTAAAAGAGGATTCGGTGGGTTGATTAGAGACTCCGAAGAACATTTTGGGCTTAGAACAATTAGTGATGGTGATGGGATCAATATCTTTGGAGCTACAAACATATGGATCGATCATGTCTCCATGAGAAACTGTTCTGATGGTATGATCGATGCCATCATGGGATCGACCGCCATTACTATCTCCAATTCCCATTTCACCGACCATAAGGAGGTAAGGCTAAGCACAAAACATGGGAACAAAATCAACGTTTCATAACATAATATTTACTATGCATAAAGATGTTTTACGCATGTGGTTTCTGTTGAATAACACAATATATGTATGCATTAAACGCAGGTGATGTTGTTTGGGGCTAAAAACGGTGACGAGTTCGACAAGAAAATGCAGATAACGGTTGCGTTTAACCATTTTGGTAAGAGATTGAATCAAAGAATGCCAAGGGTGAGATACGGTATGGTCCATGTAGTGAACAATGACTACACTCACTGGGAAATGTATGCAATTGGTGGAAACATGAACCCTACCATTATAAGTCAAGGCAATCGTTTCATTGCTCCTCCTAAAGAAGATTGCAAGCAGGTAAACAAAACACGAGAAGCTGTCCTAGTGTTTAACACTCTTAGATTACCTAGTAGGAATTTAAGGTGTTATGGGTTCAATTGATAGAGATTAATTTTTTTCTTTCTAAAATTGCAGGTTACAAAGAGAGAGTACACACCGTATCCAGAGTGGAAGTCATGGAACTGGCAATCAGAGAGAGATTACTTTTTGAATGGAGCTTACTTTGTGCAATCAGGAAAGTCAAATGCATGGAGCGCTGCACCGAAAAATCCAATCCCTAAAGAGTTTACAATCCGTCCTCAGCCAGGAACAAAGGTAAGAAGTCTCACCAAAGATGCTGGTACGCTTGATTGCAGACCAGGAAAGTCCTGCTGATAATAAGACTTCATTTGTGGTCCGTACGTGTGTGTTTCCGTGTTGTTATGGTAACAAAGAATTGTATTTGTTGTGGATGGTGATTTGTAACAAATTGTGCATAATGCAGTACGGTTAATCATTAGGCTTCTTCTTTTTTTTCTTGCCCCCACAAGGACATTAGTTTAAACATCAATACATAATAATCACACTCCAAATCTCGGTACCCTAGACTACATCTATTATATCATCAAATCTTGATTTGGTACCATTTGAATCAGTCTTCATTATAAGCTCTATCTTATCGCTTTTTTTTCCAAACCCTGAACACGTCAAGACACCATACCACAAAACATGCTATATATGCATTGCCTCAAAACCATCTCCAGTATTAGCAAGATCCTCATGAGCTAAACCCACCTGTTCCATATATAGATCTGAAATTTATTAATACTACCATAAAAAAAAAAAAAAAGAGAACTACTCTTGGAACTAGTTAATATTTAATGCCATATTTGTATATAATTGAAATCCCTTAAAGACCATACATATCCAAGGCCTGATACAAGAGGCAGAAACAACTGATAGAAGAAGCACCCACAGAAATAGCTTTTAAAACGGTATCCACATGCTTAGTCAAGTTTAACACTGCATCTTCCATATATACCGCATGAGAATAAGCAAGCACCAGCTGCAAGTTTTACCAGTTGCTTCTCATCTGTTACATGCCTGAGACTTTCTACATTTTGCCATCACTCTGTTATGTGAAATGTATTCCCAAACAGAGAACAAAGCAAATACAAAGCTAGATAACGATTATATTGAAGATAAACTGTTTACAAGTACTCAAGAACCTTGAGAGAATTATTAATGGAGTCTCTCCTCTCCCCCTTTCACTCTTTTGATCTAATCCCTAGATGATCTTATTCTCAAAGCAACAAACGACTTAAATAGAAAAGGCAAAGACGGCTCCGTCACTCCCACTCGCTAATCCGTTAACCTCTCACTTGCACTGTGATCCTCCACGTCATCGATCCTTAGTATGTAGATAAGCTCCACTTGCACCTCACCTTCTAGAAGCCATTTACCTTCTTCATCAGTAACCACACATAACACACTCCAATGCAGCATATATGCTGGACAAGATCACAAATGGAGCTGGAACTCTACTAGCTTCATTGCCACTTCCTCTCCAAGCACTGGATCTATGTGTTGCCTACATGCACCGAGCAAAAAAAAAAGAGTAAACTGAGGATGGTTGACTTATGACAGCCTTGGCTTCTCTTAATCTCCCAAAGCGATACAAAAGATCAATCATACAGCCAATGTGCTCTGAACTAGGGTTAATCCATATATTCTTCTTGAATTAAACTAAAAAAATTGAAGTCCTTTTTTTGACATTACCATAGTAACTACAAGTAGACAGAACGTGAGTAAAGGTTCTTCTACCTTCGCCTAGCTCTCGTAGTAGGTCAAATATATATTATATCAACCGCTAGAGATGCAAAAGCGAGCACCAAAGGATCGGACACAAGAAGATATTGTTGGTTAATGACTGGTTTAAATCGGTTATTTAATGAGTAACGGTTAAATTCGGTTAACTGTCATGTGTTGATTAGATCGAAAGCCTTCTAGAAGATCTCCACAGCGTGCGTTATACGAAGCTCCACATCATTTCTCAACCGCACGGTGAATTCGAAGATCACCGATCGGAGACTCTCCACGCTTCAACGGTGGTTATCCTCGTCGCTTAAAGTTCCGATCTTTTTACCTTTTTAGCTCAACGGTAGGTAAGATCTCTCTCATGGATTTTTTTTTTAAAATCTAAATCTCTTTAGATCCGATCTTTCCATAGGTTAAAGGGAACTGTTTGTAGTATTGAAAAGAGACAACTTTATCGACTTGAAGTTGATGTACTACTTGTAAGCTATGTAGATGATGATCATAGGTTATATAACAAAAACTAGTTTGATTCGACTATGCTTAGGCAAATGGGTTGAGTTGGTTTTGATAAAAACTTGTCTTGTCTTGCTTGGTTGGTTATAGATATCTAGAGTAAAGGAGAAGGATGTCGACACCAGCGAGGAAGAGATTGATGAGGGACTTCAAGAGGTTGCAGCAAGACCCGCCCGCTGGCATCAGCGGTGCTCCTCAAGACAACAACATCATGCTCTGGAATGCTGTTATATTTGGGTAATGTCAACAAGTATACTTACAGAAACATTCTATGTCTTCGTTGTACTTATACGCCTTCTGTTTGTGGATTGGCAGGCCTGATGATACACCATGGGATGGAGGTAAAGTTTTGTTTATTGTAGTATTCACTTATCTTTAGATTTTAGCAATATTCAATATCTTTCCTTGTATGATTTTGTCCAGGTACTTTCAAACTCTCACTGCAGTTTTCAGAAGATTATCCGAACAAACCACCAACTGTTCGGTTTGTTTCACGGATGTTCCATCCAAACAGTGAGTTAAAAGATAACAAAACACACCAGCTGTTTTGTCTTATTCTGAATGCATGTGATTCACGGAACTCACACTTGATCATTGTCGTGTGTAGTTTATGCTGATGGGAGTATATGCTTGGACATTCTCCAAAACCAGTGGAGTCCAATTTATGATGTCGCTGCTATACTTACCTCCATCCAGGTATAATATATATATATATATATAGACATGCTTCTCATGTCCCACTTGGTCGTTGATCTCCATTTTAAAGTTGTTTATCTGATCACATCTTTCTTTCTTTCTTTTTAAACTACAGTCATTGCTCTGTGATCCTAATCCGAATTCTCCTGCGAATTCCGAAGCGGCACGAATGTTCAGTGAAAGCAAACGCGAGTATAACAGAAGAGTCCGCGAGGTTGTGGAACAAAGCTGGACTGCTGACTAAGTAGTAATAATCTTTCTTGTAGCATTTTGTCTTGAGAAACATTGAACCTCCTCTCTCTCTCTCTTGTGTTTGATTCCACCAATACTTCCCCCTCTCTCTCTCTGTTTTACTTTCCTGTCTTTTTGTTTGTTTTCAAACTATTTGATTTGTTTCCTTTAATGCTTCCATGTATTATCTTAACCACATTCCTCTTCATAGTGGCATATGTATTTGAGTTCGATCATTCTCTACACTCATATCTTGCATAGTTGTTTTACAACTTTCTTAACGATCAACTTTTTCTTGAGGATTTTTATTCATATACTGCCTTCACGGATGCTTCATGGTTCCCAGTGTTTGTTCATCCTTGTTGCAAGAAAGGTTCCAAATTTGTGAGCTATATCAGATTAACATATATGAAAAGGGTCTGACCGAAACAGAACATACATGAAGCTTTAAACCTACCATCACCGAAGAACCTGCAGCCACTGCTTTGCATTTGATGATCTGAAGTAGTATAGAAACTGGTACACATCTTCGTTCTCTCCAGCCTCATTACTGCACACAATTTCATAACAAGTTTCAGAATATGATAGAACATTGCACATTTTATCATATCTTCTGAGATATAAACCTCTGGGGAGTTTTGACTTAGAGGAATCCCTGCTCCAGCCTAGAAATGCCTGTAAATTTTCTGTGTGTGAATTGAAAATTATGCAAAGTGTTTTACACCTTGGATGGTAAAGGAATAGTGTAGCTAGCCACTGATTTGTACAGTGAGTGTTTCAAGCATAATATATTCTCTTATCTCCAAATTGTTCTCAGCACCTCTTTCTTCCTTTAATCTGATTAAAAAAAATTCCAATTTTGAATCTATTGAGAACTGAATGTATTCTCTGTCTTTATTCAGGTTTTACCTGTGAGGGAAGTCCCTCAACGACCTCTTTGAAATATATTCTTGGACAATGAAGATTAATTGTGTGTCTAGCGTGTTGATTGTGGTCTTAGTTACTAGCACTGCAGTGTCCAAGAACGCTAACCAAATTCAAATGTCTTAGATTTAATAAAACTTCCATCTTCTGAGCTAAGCTCTGTGGCAAACTCTTCTCTGCTTCATTTTGATAACATCTCCCTGGCACTGCTATGCCTTCTCAGAGACAACCTTTGTACAACTTGGTCATGGGCATTCGGGTCAGTTCGGTTTATTCAGTTTTTGGGTTATTCGGTCGGGATGTTTAGGAACCGGACATTTTTCAGATTGGTTTGGTTTGGGTTTGGCTCGGGTTTCTATTTTTTTATAAAACCCGAAGTGGAACCGTATTATAAATAATTCGGGTGTGGTTTGGGTCTAAAGCCCAAAGAACCCAAAAAAAAAATGAAAACCCGAGTTAAACCCGGAAAAACTGAAAAAATTTCGAGTAGTTCAGATTTTTTGGATATTTTTTATTTATAAATTATATTTTATATATACTAAAATTTAAAATAATTAATATTTTTAATATATTCAAAATATTCGGATACCCGTTCGGTTCTCGGTTCGGTCCCGGTTTGGTTTCAGTTTTTTGGGTTTGGAAATATAGAAACCATTCGGGTTTTTGTAATTTTCAGTCCGGTTTCGGTGTCAGTTTTTCGGTTCAGTTCCGATTTGGTTTTCGGGTTTCAGATAATATGCCCATGACTAGTACAACTGTTGGAATACCAAAATATATCAATCCACCATATCTAATACTTCCCCCGTTCTCTAATAATAGACTTTTTAGAAAAAAGTTTATTTCACAAATATGTATTTTTGTGTTTTCTATAAAAAAATTGTAAACTTCAAAAAAACTAATTGACTTTATTGAATTACTATTGTTGGTTAAAAGTTATTGAAAATTGAAAATTACAGAAAATGATATATTTATTATGATAGTTTAATGTGTTTTCTTAATATGCGTGAAAATATTTATTAATATGTGTGAAAATATTAAAAAATGTATTTTTGTGGAACGAGGGAATATTATATAGTTCATGTTATGTTTGTTTGAGTTTTACCTGTTCACGGAACAAACTTGCTGCACCAAAGTCGTTACTAGTGTCTTCCAGTTTCTCCGAGGAGAAAACGTGGTAAGGTGGGAAACCAATCACTGTAGATCTCATTGTTTGTGGAACACGTTATACGATTTTGTTAATGAAAAACTCAATTCAAGATTTCTAAATACTAATAGTAGTCTTTGACTTTTGTTTACTTAAATCTGGTTATGACTTTGTTTATTTTGGTTGTTTGTTCATTACACAACCTCAGCTCGACAGGCTGGTTTAAATGCATTAGAAGAACATGACTATGTTTTTTTTTTTTCTTTTCTTAACTTTAATGCATTGAAGAACTTGTCCAAAAAAAAATGCATTGAAGAACATGACTAGCTATGATTTTTATTTTCCATTTTAACTTCTAGTTCACATTGTATATATGTATTCTCTTTTTTTTTAGTTTTTGAGTGCTATTTTTGTGATATAAACTTAGAAATGTGCTATTTTGGAGATTTGCCCAAATAATAATGTCAGACAAAAAGAAAGGTTATTTCAGTAAATTCCCTTAAACCCCTGGCTTATACCATCTATAGCCCATTAATAAGGCCCATTCTGAAAAAAACAAGCAAAACATATCTTAAACGCTGTCGTTTACGAACCGTCTCTTTTTCTCTCTCCTTTTGTCGCTCCTCTTTTACCTTTTCTCTCTCTCTCTCACGTTACAAACGGTGAGTGTAATTCTCACTGTAAACCACTTTTATTATTATTAAGGTCACTGCTCCGGCGAGGAGCCAAAGAAGACAACATTTTGAAAGAAAGAGACGGTTCGGTGTGGTCTCTTCGTCTCTATTTAGCTACACTGGGGTTTCTATTTGAGGTTTGACATTTTCCTAAATTTTCTTTTTTGACCCAGTTTAGAAAGTTTCCTGCTTTTGATTTCTAACTCGAGATCTGGGTTTTCTTCTGTTATCGTCAAAATCTCTGCTTTTTCAGTTTATCTTAGTTAATGGGTCTCTATGTGTTCCTTTGGCTCTCGTTACCTTTTGATTCATGCTTCTTTCGCTTTAGGTTACTGCACCGTCTATGTTCCATCTGTTAGGGTTATTCTCTCTCTATCTGGTTCATGTCTTGTGTTTGTTTATAGGGTTTCTATTTACAGATTCGTGATTCTGTATATGGAATGTGTGTTCAGCTTTGTCAAAAATGCTGATTCCATTTGAGACTATAGAGTATTACTTGAAATTAACAGACTTTGGTATGTTTTGTTTTGGCTTTAGCTTTTGTGCTTATACCAAATGTGTTATTCTTGCTTATGCAGGTTTCTATTTCTGTAGCAACTTTCTATTTGTAGGTGTTGAAAGATGGGAAAAACTCCAAGTCCTGGTAAATGGATCAAGTCACTTCTTGGGAAGAAGTCATCAAAGTCAAGTTTGGAGAAAGGAACCGTGAAATTGGTAAGAACACTGAAGAAAGACATTGTTGTTTTTGTCTTTTATGTCAAAATGATATGTAACTGTAAAAAATGTTCATATGTGATAGAGATCTGCAAATAAAGAAGAGATTGTGGTGAAGGTGAAGGTGAAGGATAATAATGTCTCAGACTTAGCTACCAATCCTCCGGTACTAGTTTCATCACAGGAAGTTGCAGCAGCTACACAAGCTGTAATAGTCCCAGATGTTGTAGTCCCCGAGAAGCAGCCAAGCGCAGAGTCGAATGTGAATCTTGAGTCAGGGAATGACACAGAAGAACTCAAGCTTGAAGAAGCTGCTACAAAGGTTCAAGCTGCTGTCAGATCTCATCAGGTTACTTCTTTTTCTACATTTCAGTAATGAGATTTCGGTTCTTATTCTGTTGTTTTTCAAATGAGTGAAGGCTCGTGAAGAATTACAAAAGCTTAAAGGTATCATAAAGCTGCAAGCAGTGATCCGTGGTCACTTGGTTAGAAGACAAGCTGTTGCTACATACTCTTGCATTTGGGGAATTGTGAAGTTACAAGCTCTTCTCCGCGGGAAGAAGTCTAGATCTTCAGAGACCGGGACTCAACTTCAGAAAACAAACTCGGTAATTTAAATGTCTGTTACTTTGTAAGTTCTACTCTAATAACCTTTACTCGATTTCAAAGTTGTAGTTTCTTTTGTTTGATAGGAACCTGAGAATCCTGAAACTTTGCAAGGAAGCACTTACAGATGGCTTGAGAATCCCACAAAGCTCTCCATGATTGATAAGGTAACATCAACAGTTTGCTATGCGATTATGTAACACTCTCTTAGTTATTTGCTTCCTTGACTTTTTTCAGCTTCTAGTTTCGTCGCCAAAGGCATTGCCTCTGAAGATTCAGTATGGTCCTGAAGATCCTAACTCAGCCATGGTGTGGCTTGAGCGCTGGACGCTGTTGCAGGTTTGGGCTCCTGGTCCACTGGTGGTTAAGAGCCTTGTTGCGAAATCTCAGACAAAGAAGCGAAGTTTTCAACCAGTTGAAGCAGACAAGGGAAAACTTAAGAAAGGTATCAAGAAACCACCCGGTGGTTTAACCACTGGAAGTAGCTCTAGTAGCCGTTCTACAGCTGAAAAAGAAAAGCCTAAGAGAAATGTGAGGAAGGCTTCCACGCTTGGTAAAGAGGTTTCAAGAACCGAGAATGATAAGTCTAAGCAGAACTCGAGAAAAAGTACAAGCGCTGTAAAGGAAGTGTCTTCTTCATTGGAGTTTAAGGAGGAGATGCCTCGAGTTAGTCTCAGAAAGTCTTCAGTTTCCAATGGGATAGAGAAACCTATCCGCAGATCTGCTGAGAAGAAGAAAGAGATTGCAGATTCAGTGCAGAAAGAATCGCCTGGTGACGAGGTTTCAGCTCATGTTGTTGATACTCCTGAAGAAGAAAAGGTGAAAGATAGCACTGAAACAGTTTCTAAAGATGAGAGTTCACCGGCTCTGGATGCCATGGAGCAAGATGAACTCAAAACCGAAGAGAGAAATGACAAAGCTGAAGAAGAGATTCAAGAGCCAGACTTGCAGATAAGCTCTGAGAATGGAAATGACACAAAGCCAAGCGATAGAAGAGCATCGCTGCCTGCAAAGATTGAGAATCATCATCAAGAAGAAGGGCTTACACACAGCGGGAGAAAGATCCCAAGCTACATGGCTCCAACTGCATCTGCAAAGGCAAGAGTAAGAGGAGGACAAGGGTCTCCGAGGTTTGGTGGTCAAGAGAAGCCAGGGAAAAATGGAATAACTAGACGCCACTCTCTTCCTCCTGCTGCAGCCAATGGTAAGCTGGACACAATGTCCCCAAGAGCTCACAGACTTCTCATAGCTTCAGCTAAAGGATCAATGAATAGTGACAGATCTTTTTCGTCTTCCAAGGACATTGGTGGTGGTAAGAAGTTTAAAGCTTTTTTTATACACAAGCCTCTTGAAAGTTTCAAACCTCCTAAACCCATTTTGTTCATGTTTATTTCAGATAAATCGACGAAAGCTGAGTGGAAACGGTGAAATTCTTTTGAGGCAAATAGAGAAAGCAATGCAAAGAGTCATCCTGATCATCTTACACTGTTGAAAAAAAATGATCTGAAACCTTTTTTATTTGTTCTGTTTCTATGTTTTTTGTGTGTTTACTTCGGTTTGGTGTGGTGAGTCTTTGACATGGTCCCTTTAGATTTCTCTCAGATGCTTTTTGTCTTCACAAACAAAAAAGGTTTTTAGTAAATAGTTCTTTATAATGCTTCTCTTAATCATTTACAGTTTGTTCATGAAGTTTGCCTTTTTCATTGTAAAACAAGAAAAGGTGAACTGTATAATTCATAAGCTAAACTGAAATTTGTCTGAACTAAAACTGAACCAAAGTTTTTAGTTAAGAAAAAAAAATCAAATATTATGTAGCTGGGCCAAGAATAACTATATTGTATCAGCAAAATTATTTTATTTTTTATTTTTGTTGTTATTATGTAAACCAAAACTTCAGCTCTAATAAGGATAGATAAATTAACAAACAAATTAAAAACCAAAAATTAGACAAATTCTTCAAAATGCTAATGCCTCATGTAGTGTGAACAAATGCATTATTATATTACAAACAGAGCAGCACACATTACAACAGAACTATTACAGTGATACTATCTTACACGAGGAGATTGACTGTGAGAAGGCAAAGGAGAAGCAAGTGGAGTTAAGTGCAAGAGAGGCCGATCATAACTATACCTCCTTGGAGATTTCTGTACAACAGATCCGTTACTACCTCTAGGAGAATCAATCTGGCCTTGTCTGGTTCCAGCACCATTACTACCTCTTGGAGAATCAATCTGGCCTTGTCTGGTTCCACTACCTCTGGGAGAAATAATCTGGCCTTGTCTGGCTCCAACCCCAGTATTACTACCTCTTGGAGAATCAATCTGAGCTTGTCTATTACCTCCAGGTTTGGTAGTGGTTGTTGATTCAAGCTCATCAAGTTTGGCCAAAACTTCAGACATTTTCGGTCTGAGCTTTGCATCAGGGTTTAAGCACTGCAATGCAAGACTAGCAGCTGTGTATGCTCCTTTCTGAGGATACTGACCTCCTAATCTCGTGTCCATTATTCGAAAAAGCTTTCTCTTGTCGCCGAGATACGGCGTTGCCCAGTCCACTAGACTCTGCTCCACTCCCACTTTAGATTTGTCCACTGCTCTTCGTCCTGAGAGTAGTTCTAGAAGCACCACACCGAAACTGTATACGTCGCTCTTAGCTGTTAATCGACCTGTGCATGAAAGTCAAGATATGAGCCACAAAGACCAGGGCTGTCCTGAGATTAGCAGCAGGCGACTTAGTAAAAATTTCAATAAAATTATTTTTTTAATAAATTTAGGGGCATTTTTTTTTTTACAAATTTGGGAGCCTATCGATGTTATTTTCTTCAAAAAAATTGGGGGGCCCTAGGCGAATGTTTCATCCGGGTTTGTCCAGAACGGGCTCTAACAAAGGCTAAATCTATTGAAGCACATGCTAAAAGTTTATAAACTAAGGCCAAAGTTTCACACCTGTGGCTACATATTCAGGTGCTGCATATCCGTGAGTACCCATGACTTGTGTGGACACATGTGTCCTGTCACCGGTAGGACCTGCTTTGGCTAGACCAAAGTCTGAAAGTTTAGAGTTGAATTCCTGTGATTAAAAGATCAATACTATTAGAGGTTTTGATTAGAAATGAAGTGATAAGGTGTTGAACAGAGAGAGCTTGGTAATCAGTTTTTATTACCGCGTCTAGTAGAATGTTAGCAGCTTTAAAGTCTCTGTAAATAACTTGTGATTTAGCGTCGTGAAGAAAAGTAAGCCCCTTGGCTGCTCCTATTGCAACTTTCATCCTTATAGCCCATGTTAGTGGCTGCGCACCACCTGCAATACCCAAAGGAAAAATCATTTAACGGGGAGATAACAAAACACGGTTTAAAAGAACCAAACATGTTGTTGACATACGTCTAAAGAGATGATTCTCCAAGCTTCCTTTTGGCATGAACTCGTACACCAGTAACCGGTCTTCACCCTCTACGCAGTACCCAACTAGTTTGACAAGGTTCGGGTGACTAAGCTGACCGAGATAGTTCACTTCAGTCTGAAACAAAACAATGTCACAACACAATCTCATGATCAAAACAAAGATTAAGAGAGGAGAGGCAAAAGTTGCTCACCAACCACTCCTTGTGACCTTGAAATCCTTCAGTTTTAAGCTTCTTGACAGCTACAACGATACCAGAACCGGGTTTAGAAGCGGTTAAAGTAGTTCCATCGATCCATCCTTTGAAGACATAACCAAAACCTCCTTCACCGAGAAGACTATCAGGTCGAAAGTTTCTGGTAGCGCTCTTGAGCTCGCTGAAGGTGAAAGCTTTGAGATTAGGTGATGACAAGATCTCTCCTTCTGTTCTCGGTGTGGGTAAAGACTCCAAACTACTGTAGGAGTTTATGCTTAAGCTTGAAGGGACCGTGGAACGGCTTGTCTTGCTAGAAACTCTTGACCCTGATGAACCTTAAATTAACGCCACAAAAACAAGCATCTAAAAATCAGATCATTAACTTCAAATCAGAGATGGATCATTTATGAAAGGTTCCATTTTTGGACATTCCAAACCAGAAAAGGAAGAAACTTTATGAGCTATGGAGAAGACAAAGAAAGTTACCAGAATTAGCATGAGGACTGTGGCTGCTACTGATCACTTTAGCTGATGAATCTAAACAATTACCCATTTTTTCAAGATAAAGCTTCACTCTTTTGTTCTACAATGAACAGATTCAAAAGAGTAATTGAGATCGTTAGTGAGAGGAAGAAGAAGAAGGAACGTGAGATTCTGAAAGAACACAGAGAAGCACAGCACACCATTCATACAAAAGTCACGGTGGTGGGGGGTTTTGTGTAATTACGATTCTACCCTTATGCTTTGGTCGCCGTGGTCCTTGGCTTTTATCGTTAAATGACTACTACACCCTTGGATTCTGCGAATCTATATGATTTTTACAAACGTCGAGAAGGGACAGTTTGGTCTAAACTTGGCTGCGTATTTGCTTGCGTCAGCAAGTCCACGTCAGATTGTAAAGTCTTTGCTTTTATACATTTTACCTTTAAGCAAAAGCAAAACTCCTAAAGATGTGCATCAAATCTAAAAATGATTTTCCATCACTGACTGATTAATTTTGGTAAAAGATTCGAATGAGTTTTCAGATAAACCTTGGGATTAATTTAGTATACATTCAAACAAGGCACGAAAGGTTTTAATGAAAAAAGAGGTGGTTAACACGCTTTTGTGATATTTTAATTTCAAGTATTATCTAAACTTTATTCCATGCATTGACCCAACACATTCCTCTCTATTCACATTGCGTTTTGGACCGACACATACAAGAGCCTTTTTATATTACACCTTGACACGTGTGAATAATTGTGGAAATTAAAAAATATCCTAGAATTCTGAATGTATAAATAACACAAATCATAATTCAATAAGAGTTATTAACATAAGAAACAATTACATTATAGCACAGTTTTAAGTTTTTTATCACACAATGAGACAATTTATACTATCAAAACAGTTTTTACTAACTTTCTTAACCAAAATAAATTGTAACTAGTAGATTTCACTTCTTCTCTCTCTTAATCTTTTATTTTTCAAATCTAATTTTTTTCACGGTTCTTCATAGCAAACAAAAGAAAGTGAGTCTCATGTATCATATTTTTTGTTTCCTCCTCTTGAGTTCCTTATTTTTTTTTGTAATATTAATTTTATTTTTTTTATTCTTTTATAAAGAAAATATGTTTATAATCAGTGTCTTTGTTTTTCAATCTATCTTTTGAGATATATCAAACTATATTTTTGATGGAACAAATCGCTCAACAAATCGGAAACCAAAAAAATCACTTTTGTTCGAACTTTCAAGATTAAAGCCATGAATTAGGATTCAACGCTATCACATCTGGGTAAAAATACATGAAAAACAAGTTGAGAATGTAAAGAATCCTGGAAAATAGATGAGATAGGCGGAAATTAGGGTTTCTGCTCGACAATAGCTAAGGAAGAAGATGAGGTTATTTTCGTAATTTTGCAACATTAATGAAAAAAAAGAAAAGCCGTGTGTACATTACATTCAAACTGTACATCTGTACACATAATTTGTATTATACATCAAAGTGATTGTGTGCATTTTTTTTGGTTTTTTGTTGGCTTTCTATCTAAATAACTAAGCCTCTGCGATTTCATGAACTCAAGATAATGTTAACACAATGTATATGTGATTTTTTTTCCTTCTTCCATGTACACACAGGGTCGGGGCATCCTTGATATCTGACTGAACCCAAATATCATCTTTCACACCTTCTTTGTGTTTTCATGCTAGCTTCATGGTAAGTGTTAGCTTGACTAATTTCTGGTTGTTTTACTATGTACACTATCATATTTACCGTACACATGTGCACATCCATATTTACTGTACACAAGTACATTAATATACTTTATCGTACACACGCACAGTAAAAATGAAGATGACAATGATAATGGTGATGATGTTGATGATGGTGTTGGTAAGTTGAGTAATCCGATATGAGTAATCCGATATGGTAGAAATATTATCAAGGCTGTCAATCTCATATTTTTGTCGTGGGTATCTTCTAGACTCATATAATGCAAACTAAATTGAATTTTTTGTTTTGTTCATCAACTTGTTGTTCTTCATTTTGTTGACATATAATACTATATACTATCAAATTATCAATCATCATATGTGTATAATGTATTACACCGCGGAACCCCATTTTCTTATATTTTGCCTAGTTTACTTTATTACATATCAGAATCAACTTCTGTGTTTTTTGATTTTTTTCAAATATATTAGTATTTTGTTATAAGAAACAATTAATGTTGGTTGGTGGAGACAAAGAGGATCTTGGAGATAAATAGTACATTAATTTCAAAATGTACATGTGTACATTAACTTCAAATTGAACATGTGTCCACTTACATATGTTCTTTAAACTACATGTGTACACATACATATGTTCTTTAAACTCTTAAATTCAACCAAATTGCACCATGCTTTCATACAAGAGTTCTTCATACAATATCATAATTAAAACATCAAATATATTTGGTTATATTCTAACAACTTTTTGTGTACACTCTTACAATTTTTTTGTGTGTACACTCTAACAATTAGCAAACAACATCGAAATTCGCTCGTATTGTACACATGTACAGGCTTTTTTATGTACATTAACAATTTTTTTTTTTGTTTTTCATTATTGATATCTCACTATTTTTATGAGTTTTAAAACATATTCTAATTCATTTTAGTCATATAGATTGTATATAGTTGTATATATATATATATTTCTATTTACATTTGATTGAATTTGGAGTGAATAATTGAAAGTTTACGACTAAATTAATAGGTTATTTCTGCAATTTGGAAAGTTAAAGGTCGAATAGTAAACTTCCGGAAGTTCAAAGTCCCGTCAGTATAATTATGGAAGGTCTGGTCTGTACAATTAAAAAGTAAAGAATCAATTTGAAAGAGAGAGAAGAAAAATAAAATTGAAAACTGTGGGATCCATTTAGTTAGAAGAATAAATGTAATTAGCTCATAGTTGTAAAAAACTGCTCTAGGAGCATTACTTACACATTTCCTGTTTTCTAAGCACTAATGAATCTTCAAAATCTCTTGAAGATGAGGAGACAATAAGGTTTCTAGAATTGTAAAAATATTGATCCAAAGATTTACATACAAATCTGATGAGCTCGAGGTTGAGTTTGTCAGGGCGGAGCATGTAAGCGATAGAATTTCGGTTAAACCAAGTTTTCAGACGAAGATGGATCGTCCACAGAGGCATCAAAGGAGATGGCGACATTAGCGAATCTCCATTGCGAGCTTTGTGGGATCTTGGTGCTTTGGCGAGTGAGGCGAAATGTTAGGTGGAGGAAAAATCGATAATCTTCTAGAATATGACAGGAGTAGATGTTGTTGCTGAGATGAAGTTGTATGTTGTTATGGAGCCTCCAGGATCAAAATTAGAGTTTTCGTCGCTGAGGCCGCCGATATAAACTCTATTGTCGCTAAAAAAAATTTTTTAGAAAAATAAAAGTATATTGTGTCTGAGCCGTTAGATCACGAAAAATAGATCATTGGTTGTGTAACATCCCGTCTAAACTAAGCATTTAGTTTGTTTAGTTAATGAAATGGACAATTAAAAACAAACCAAGTTAGTCCGTGTAATTGGGTTTCGTTAGAATAAGCGTGCCAGAAGCACAAAGTGACCACGCTGTAATAAAAAGTGTTATAAGTGACCTGCAATGTAATACTTTCATTCAATAATAGTTTTGCTTCTTGTTGTACAAAACAAGAGACTAAATGGTTGGTTATTCAGAATAGTTTCGTTCCCATAAATTCTCAAATTAGTTTCTTTTTTCGTTTTTTAGACAGGTGTACGTGGTTGGCAACACATTACGAGTAAGGTCGAACGATATTGTAGTCCTTTTTTTTGTCGGCAATTGTATAACATTAAAAGCAACTTGATATATGATATCTCCAAGTGATTGGTATGAATTATCAATCACAAGAGGTTTTAACTACGAAGCATGTGATGGGAACACGACAGAAAGTATGTGAATAGTAAACTTTTGACTATTTGAAACTCTTCAATACTTATTTGTCAACCATATCATAAGATATCTATTAATTATGAGTAAAAGTACGTATACGTAATTTATACTACCTCCGTTCCAAAAATTAGATGTTTTAGATTTTTTTCTTGTTCCACAAAGATAGATTTTCTATATTGTTAAAGTATTTTTTATATTTTTGAGGAACATTAATGGAGAATATTTGAATTGATTAAATTTCATTGGTGGAAAGTTATCGGAAAGTGTATAATAAAGTTAAAAATAAATTAAATTATAAACATTTATTAAAATTCTTAATAAGCGTGCATACTATAAAAAATCTTATTTTCAAGAACAGAGAGAGTATTATTTATGAGTGCATATCAGTATTTATTTATTGTCATATTTTATGAGTCCAACCTTTCTTTCACTTGTCAACAATATTATCTTCTTTGCCTTGAAACAAAAGCATCTTATCACCTTTGATTTTACAACATCTATTAGTACTACTTTACAATTATTCATATATAACTTGATATTTACATAATTACATATCAATATGTAATAGAAGTTTCTTATGTTGTCCTCTGAATAGTTCTATCAAAGCTATTAGACAATAAAATTTGTGATTGTTGAAGAAAAAATACGAATCATGTCATTAGTAACACGACAAAAATGAATGTGAAAAGTAATCTTTTGACTATTTCAATCTCTTATATATATATATATATATTCAGCCACATTATTTAATCATATTTTAAGCTTTCAACCGTACTTTATTTGTCAACCATATATCATCTCTTCCTTTACGTAAAAGTATATCTTATCACCTTTGTTTTGATAAACATTATTCAATAGTATTTTATAAACAATTCATAAAATATTTATGTATCAATATCATCAACCATTTTCTCATTTTTCCATGAAAATTTATGTTACAACTTTTTAGAAAATTCAATATATGAAAATTCCAAGTAAATCAAATATCAAATGGCCCCCAATGATTGTAACCGTAACCCACTCTGGTCAACTTCAAAGCAGCCAGCCACCGAAACTTCCTAACATGTTGCAAACTTTCGAGGCAACGTGTGGTTTTAATAGCAAACAAACGGTGTGTAGTTTCCCTTTCTACCTCAGACACGGAGACCATTTCACAAGCTGAGCCCCAAAATGGTATTACGCGTCATCTTACCCAATCAGAAGCGTAAAGCGAGATCACCAGTCCAGTGTTTAACCTCCACGTGGAGCATCGACGTCTATTTTCGCGCCTTTTTGTAACAAATAATAAAAAATTAGTCCAAAACAATAACATCTCGGTCGCCGGAGGAATAATCGGCGGTGCGGAGGCGTTTCCCTGAGGGAGATGGAGGCGAATGGATCTGGATTCCGGCGAATTCTGCTGCTGGCGTTGTGCGTCTCCGGAATCTGGTCCGCCTACATCTACCAAGGCGTTCTTCAGGAAACTCTGTAAGTGCAATTCGTCACATCGGATTCGGATCGATTCTCGTCGCTTCATTGTTTCCAATCGTCATTTGACTTGTTGTGGCGACATTGTTGCTAATTTATATCCACTTAGTCTACATTATGGGCGCCATGATTCGTCTGCAATTGCTATAGATATAGATCATGCAGTAGCTTTGTTCTCAATCACCAACAAGGATTTGGTTTATGATTAAAACTCTTGGATTACTTAGTAGGTGGTGTTTAGAGATCACATGTTAAAGTCTAATTGCGAGATATCTTTTAATTTAACAGCCTTAGGGGATGTAGAACCTCCTCCTAGTCCTCCAAGTAATAATCATCATCCCAAACCTGTGGTTGGAAGTTATAGAGACATAGCTACGGTAAACTTTTACTTGGTCCATGGACTAAAAAGTAAATTGCTTTTTCTCATTAGGTCTACAAAGAGATTCGGTCCAGATGAGAAGAGGTTCGAGCACCTTGCATTCTTGAACTTGGCTCAAAGTGTAGTCTGCTTGGTCTGGTCTTTTATTAGTGAGCATTTGTTCAATCCCATCTCTATCTCCTTTATCATGGAATACATACAAAATGGAGCTGAAATATAAATCTGATTTTTGGTCCAGTGATTAAGCTTTGGTCAAGCACCGGCAACGGTGGTGCACCATGGTGGACGTATTGGAGTGCCGGCATCACTAATACCATTGGTCCTGCCATGGGGATTGAAGCCTTGAAGTATATCAGTTATCCAGCTCAGGTATCTTTTTTACCTGATCAGTCATACTCAGATCATGGATTTTGATTACTTCTTAGGGTAAGCGATGGGTTGAGTTCTGATCTTGCTTCTTGCAGGTCCTGGCAAAATCTTCAAAAATGATTCCAGGTAAGGTATCTCTATCTGTAGTTTTCAAATGTTAAATCCATTATCATCTCGAAAAGATTATTATGAAACACTCTTTTACCATGATGCAGTTATGCTGATGGGAACTTTGGTTTACGGAATAAGATACACTTTCCCTGAATACATTTGCACCTTTCTTGTCGCGGGAGGAGTAGCTGTGTTTGCTCTTCTTAAGGTATGCAAATCATCTCATCCAAAAGCTTTGATCACAGCATATTTGTAAGCTTATGATATATTTGGTTCTTTCCAGACAAGCTCTAAGACAATTAGCAAGCTAGCACATCCAAATGCTCCCCTAGGCTATGCACTTTGCTTCTTAAACCTCGCCTTTGACGGATTCACAAACGCCACCCAAGACTCCATTGCCTCAAGGTACCCGAAAACCGAAGCTTGGGACATAATGCTGGGGATGAATCTATGGGGCACAATATACAACATGGTCTACATGTTTGGATTACCACAAGGGATGGGATTCGAAGCATATCAGTTCTGTAAGCAGCACCCAGAAGCGGCATGGGACATTTTAAAATACTGTCTATGCGGTGCGGTGGGACAAAACTTCATATTTATGACGATAAGTAACTTCGGGTCACTAGCTAACACGACCATAACGACGACAAGGAAGTTTGTTAGCATAGTTGTGTCATCGGTAATGAGCGGGAATCCATTGTCGTTGAAGCAATGGGGATGCGTTTCGATGGTGTTTGGTGGTTTGTCTTATCAGATTTTCCTTAAATGGAGCAAGTCGAAAAGAGTGGAGAAGAAGAAGCAAAAGAGTTGAACGAATGAGCCAAAGCACAAAATGTGTTTAGCTCCTGTCTCTTGTTACTTTTTTCTCATATCTCTAAACTGTGTGTTTTAGATTTTTCCTTTTAGCTGTTTATGTTTAACCAACCGAAACATAGAGTCTCAAACCAGGTTAGTCAACTGTAAAACTAGTGATGCAGAGAGGTAATAGTAATGATGATTCAAAAATATGATTTAAATTTTGTGATCCAATCTTTACTAAAAACTAAGGACATTCTTGGTCGGTTCGACCGGTATGGGTCAGTATTGAAAACATTTATTACGAACTGAAAACCGGTTTAGAAGAGGACTAATAAATAAGAGCGGTTGAAAGTTTTCAAACTAAAAAAGGTAGAAAGTGATGATTACGTTTTGTCTTCCACTAACTAACATACTTAACTCTTGCCATTTTAAAGAGAAGCAGATCCGGGTTCAACTAAGAACCCTCTTCATTTTGAAGTTTTGTTTCTGCATACAGCCACGGAAGGAGGAGAAGAACATGAAAGCATAGCAGGTAAGTTTATAAAAACAATAATAAAGATAGTATAGATTTCACACCAAAATCAAATCGATTTCACTAATATAATCATCTCTTTACAAATCACATGAATCTTCTGAGAGGGAAACAAAGGGGAAACAAAAAAAAATATTTTTTCTGTTTTTCTTCTTCTCACACCTATGAGAAGTTACACTACAGAAAGAAAATGGGTTGAAAGCAAAGTTATTTTTTCTTCTTCTCCAAAACCTTATGCTAGTCTTGGCTTATCTTTTCTTCTTCTTCTTCTTCTTCTGTCTGTTTTTTTCTAATCATTACTGTATAAAGAAAGGCGACATGCCTCTCTGAAGTTGTTACTATATAGGTTTCTTCTGTACAGAGAATCAAGAACACAACAAATCAAGAATTCATGGGGGAAGGCAAAGACCCAGATTATGTATCTGGGTTTGACCCTAAAAGAGGGGGAGATGAAACCAAAGAATCTTTCTTTTTTTTCTTAGACACACAAACTATAAACCGAAGAAACACTCATACTTGAAGCCTTTTTTTAAGTATGATAATGATGATAAAAGGAAACTCTCCTAGTGAGTTGAATGCTGAGTATCTGAGAGAGAAACTCAGTTTCTGAGATAGGTCTAGACTTACTAGAAATGTTACCTTTAACATTCTATGGAGTCTAGACCACTGAGGGGGAAAAAATGCAGATCATGGCACGCCCGCTTCACTAAAACTTTTTCAGGCCGATATGGCTGCAAAACCTATGAAGAAATATCTAAGCAAAAAGAGAAGAAATGCATGTTATGTCCTACTCCATGTGGACACAACTGCGGTTTTAGGTTTTTTGTTTTTTTCTGGTTGGGTTGGTTTGGTTTACAAACTATCAAGAAGGACTCTTTTGCAAGGAGGTGGTTGTGAAGGATTAGCACTCGGACATGGATATGGGGACTCCACACCCAGTGTTTTTAGAAGAAAGCTCCTCTCCTGCAGTGACACAGATCAGTTAGTTCCATTCCTATAAAACTATACCAATTCAAATGATTCGGTGCAAGCTTACTTACACTTTCAGAGAATTGAGGGCTTGGGATGCCTGCTGCTAGAGATCTGAACAGTGGAGTGACTTGAACGGGCGAGTTAAACTCTTCTTCACCAGACATGGGCACAATCTCACTACAGTTCTTTAGGATATCATCATGACAAGTTGAGAGTAAACCCTCTTGTTCCACAGTTGCATCAGACACAATCCCTTGATCCTGTAGTACCTCCACGACACTTTGCTTCTGAGATATTGTCTGAGTATCAGACATTGGTTGCTGTTGGGTCTTATCACCAGACAGGTGCGGCATTACAGTTGATCCTGAGCTATTCTCAGAGCTTGCTGGTGAATCATGGAGATCAGGTTGCCTATAAGATGCTTGACTAGCTTCATTACTACTCCTCAAATCTTCAACAAGATCCTTGAACTCCTCCTCAAGCTGGAAATCCATCTCCGGAAGTCCATAACGGAATATATCATTCTCTTTGCTTTTATTCAAGAAATTCTGCAGGACCTGCACATTAGTAGCACCAACAACAACAACACTTATGTTATACTTATACAGCTTCTTGAAAGTGTTGTCTAATCACAGCAAAAGCGCATAGTTAGTTACCTTCCATGCATTCTCCATGCTTTGTTCAGTGTTGTCTGAGTTAACTTTATGCGCCAATGAACTGAGAAGCTCGGCTTGTTGCATCAAATTTGTTACCTTTGGATCATCCTTCTTAAGAAACGCTTCTTGATTACCTTTGTGTTTACCCTCAACATCTTTCACACTGCCTGTTTGATGCTCCTCCGTGCTATCTCCACTTGCGGCATTGTGGGGTGGTACCGAAAATGGAGGTCTAACCTGCTGATTCACACCTGAATGAACCTTTATATGTGATCTATCCCCATAGCTACTGATCTCTTTAAGGTTTGGAATGTGACTTCTCCTGAAATAAGAGCACAAGGACAAAACATGTCAATCCACATTTCAAAGCTTTCTTCTTTGAATCCAAAAGAGAAAACCCAAAACAAGTTTCTCACCTGGTTTTCTTAGCAATAGGAGATTCACTTTCGACTTTGCAGGGTGTAGTAACACCATCTGGGAACAGCACTCTCTTGTTGTTTGAGTTCACAGAACAAGCAATACTATTCTCTTTAGCCATGGCTTCATACTTGGCTCTCTTCTTGCACAGTGTTGTGAACCTGTTCTTCACTGCATTATCAGTTCTACACAACAAACAAGAGAAGAACATATTACCATCTATACTTTCATTTTCATAACTTGATTCATAAAAAGCTTTTCTTTATGTTCTGTAATAGATATATATATATACCTGCCTGAGACCACTTTTGCTATCTCAGTCCATCTGTTCCCAAACAGTCTCTGTGCCTACAAAACCAGACACACACAAAGATCAGACACAAACTCTATGGGATTAAAAGAAAGATGTCTTGTCTAACCTCACACAAAAGTGTATCTTCTTCAGGGGTCCAACCTCCTCTCTTGAAATCAGAGTTTAAGTATGTATACCATCTGCAAAACCAAAACCCATGATCCGATTTAAAAAAAACAAAACAAAACACCAGAAACAATCATCTTGATCAGAGTTTTAAACCAGACCTTCTTCTACACTGCCTTGTGCTCTTATCAGTAAACTTAGATGCAATGATCGCCCAACTGAGAAACCAATTAACACAACAAAACATCAGAATCAATAAAACATAAAACTTTGTCCGAGAAAATTGTAAGAAAGAGAAGAGACTAACTTTTGAGTTCCATTTAAAGTGATTTGCTGTCTGAGTATATCATCCTCCTGCAAAACTCAAAGCAAAACCTATCTCAGAGACTAGACAGAGCAATGAAACAGAGATTCATTATTATTATATATATATATAGAGAGAGAGAGAGAGGGGAAGAGACCTGTTGAGACCAGGTAACAAAATGACGCTCCTTCTTTTTGGAATCATCTTCTTCGTTAATAACGAACTTATTCTTCTTCGTAGTCTTCTTCGTTGTCTCTTCCATTGTAATATATTTTTCTCTCTCTCTCTCTGACGCTCTCCCTCTGTTAATATTCTTTGTCTATTCTTCGACGCTCCTTCTCCCTTTATTATAAAACCCACAGCCACGAGACGACCCCTCCCAACTTTTTTTCTTATCTGGAAAAATAAAAATCCAAACTTTTTTCCAGGAAAAACAAAAAAACAAATACTAATAATAATAAAAAATCACTTTGGAAAGGGACTTATATATTCATCACTCGTGCTTTTAAAACCCTCACAGAATCGTCTTGATTCGTAAGTTTTTTTTTTTATTTCACAACGGTTGAGTTTCAAACAAAAAAACGAAAAGGGTTGTTTTTTTAGAAAGAAAGAAAATAACAAAAGTTGAGATTTTTTTCCTAAAATTGAAATATAAAAGAATCACCTTTTGTTTCTTTGGTATCAGGATTCATGAATCATGAGCATCGGTTTCCTTTAGTAACCTTCACTGTTATTTGGAAACAAATGAAAATTGATCTCTTTCTCTCCGTCACATGACTCCTCTTTTTGAACTCTCATCTCTCTCTCTCTCTCTCTCTCTCTCTCTCTCTCTAAATTATATTTTCAATGATTTTGGGAATTTAATGAAAATAAATAAAATTATTAAAAATAAAATAAAGGGGCAACGTCTATGGATTGGGGGGGGGGCTAGTGCGCGGGTATGAAAGGAAGTTTGAAAAATAACGCTGAAATCCATGTGTCTCCTCCACCCATTCATGTTTTTATTTATTTTTCTTTATTTCGATTTGTTTCTTTGTAATTACCACATCCATACGGTATTAGTATTTCTTTTTTTGTTTTTGAACTAAGGTATTAATATAATTTCATGATTTGTATAGATACAAGAAAGTCTGATACATTCAAAACTTGCCTTAAGTTACACACAACGGAACGTGGTGATTTAGTCGTTTGTGGGGGAATATGATTACTTTTATGGTTCGGTTCTCTAATTGTTTTTAATTACAAAAAGAATTTTTCAAAGTGTTTGCATTTGAACAGTGCACATGGTTTGATTCGTGATCTTCAAGCGATAAATTAGTGTCTAGAATACGGTTTTCATTTTTTTCACTCTCATTTTCTACTTAATTGTGTTTAATCTTTTGGTGATACAAGTATTTAGTTTGAAATATAAACTGATGATAACACTTGTTTGACATAGTGCAAGAAAAAGTTTAGCTTGATTTGATACATACAATTCTAGTCTCAATAGAATTTAAACTTTTAATATTTATATGTTAAAGACTAAAATTATGTTCGCGAGGTGTAATCAGGCGTGATGTTTTTTTTCTCTTTCGCTTCTCTCTATCGATAATCGCTTGAAAAGATGTCTTTTCTGGTCTCTGATGTCTTGTTGGACCGTGATGAGGCTTCCTCTTCCCCCTCCTCATTTGTCTCTTTTTTTGGATATCGAGCAGGAATAGTTGTTGTTTGTAGGATTTAGCGGCGGTGTGTCTTTCTCTTCTTCGACTTTAGATAAATTTTATGGCGCAATGGATCTATAGGAGAGTGTCGTGGCTGCTTGAGGACGGTGGTGAGGTTTCTATATACTCCGCAAGTCAGTCATCAAGATTAGGTGCTTGTACTGAATGTTGTGAGGTGGTTTCGACGACGATGGAACTCTTTTGGGGATGACGGTTCCCAGTTCTACTCTCCCTCTTTGAATTGTAGCTCCTCTTGACCGGATTGAAATGGAGATGTGTGTGGGCTTCGGGATTTGATCGACAACGAGACACTTGTAGTATACAAAGCTAGGTTTTTGAGAGTTGGTTCTTTGTTGGTGTCGGTGTTTGAGAACACGAGACTACTCTGTGGGGGATGGGGGCTTATCACTTACAGTTTACCGTGCACAAATCGAAGGGTTGGTCATGACATTGCGACTTTAGAGAAGTCACGGGGACATTTGATTTGGTCGCTGCTAGTGTTCGTTGGAGATGAAGCTTCGGTTCTCCAGTCCATTGGACCACTATGTAAAACTGGTATGACCCCTTTTCTTAGAGTTGATTAATATTAATGAAATTTTTATTTTTTAAAAAAAGAAGATTAAACTTATGTTTATTTCATGATTCTCTTAGATGGCGATTTGGTTTGGGTTTTGTTTTTGTCTTCTAAAAGAAGATTAAAAAAACGAAATCAGTTCTAACCGAATGTCCTAAGATATTGAACAATTATTCTTTAACAAAAAAAAATCGAACAATTACGCAAGGAGATTGACCATGTTGTTCTTGTTGTTTTGTTAAAAGAGTATAGAACGGTGAACCAAAAAAGAAGAAGAAAAAGCAGTGAGTAGAGGACAATTTTACGTTGATACAACCAGCAACCGTTGGTTTTGGCTTTCATATTCTTTGTGAGACTTAATTAAATTTGTTTTATCTAGCTGTAACTTAAAAAAGATCATGCAAAAGAGCTGCTTCGATTCAATTAACCGAACTTAAACCCTCTTTTTTGGTAATTACCTGTACTTAGAGCATCTCCAATGTATTACTTCATTTTTCCTCTAAAATGCCACAACACCAAAATAGAACTGAGTTCTACTCCAATGAATCATTCTATTTTTACTCCAAAAGAATATTCCAAAATAATTCTATTTTTATTTAATTAATAATTGTTAGTAATATCTTATACTTATAAAAAATTATCAATTAACCCCAACTATTTTATGTTTACAAAAATTCTATAAAATATAATTTATTTAAACTAAATATTTATTATTAAAAAGTACAATAATCATAAATATATATAAGATAGCATATTTTGGTTCAATAATGAACATTAGAATTGTTTTTCGACATATGATCAACTAATGCAATTTATAATGAATAATGAATTTCTTTATCTTTGAATTTTGAAATTGAGCAAAATATATTTTTAAACCGGTCATTTTTATTGTTTTATATTTCACTGATCTTGGTGGTTCCAAAAATGATTTACCGGATTATGAAATAACTTAATTATTTATTTTATATTTTTATATTTATTTTTGGTATTTTTATTAGTTTATGCATTTTTATTTAAAATTATTAAATATTCTCTTATGAAAATCATATTTTTTATGTTACTGTATTATTTTTAAATATTAAGTATTAAATAAAATGAAAAAAATATGAAATAAAAATATTTAAGATTTAAAAAACTGTTCTATAAATAAAAAATTTCAACTTCAAAATAACGTGTAAGATTATTCTATAAATGAAATAATCGTAGTCATTACTCCATTTTAAAGTTAAAAATAAAGTGAGGTTAAAAATATTTTATTCTGAAATGATGTTTGAAAAAAAATAGGGTAGAGTTGAAGATGCTTTTATATGTCACTCACTCCAAACCGTTGTTACTTTTTTTTGGACAACTAACCGTTGTTACGTAAAACAGTTCAAAAGAATGAAATGTAAATATATTTTCTTGAATCGGACTTATATGTGTACTTTCCTATGGGTAATCACATGTCATAAGATAAACTAATCTCATTTTTAGTTAAGACGTAAAAGTTAAAACTAAATATTTAGTTGGGATCAGTTAGTTCAAACTTTGACCATAAGGGTTGAGGTACGCGTGAGACCATAGTGGAAACCAACGGCTTATTATAAACAGCGAAGCACTCTGAGTTTCTGACAAATCACTTACTTTAGTTTTGCAAAGTAAATATGATGAATGTTTTTAAATTATATCTGAATTACTTGATCAAAAAATAAAATTATATCTGAATTACTATTATTCTGCCTATACTAATATACTATGACTGTAACTGGTAAATTGATTTGGAATTAATGAAACTAAAATAAATGGAATTATAGAAATGAAATACAGTAAAAAAAATGGAATAAAATACATTTCATTCATTCATGAACAATTTTGTTAATTTTTTCTTTGTATTTTATCAAAATATTTTTGGAATTGGTGAAATGATTATTCCATTCCATTCCATTTATATCAAATGGTAAAAAAATTTTGGAATTAATGGAATCCACCATTCCACATCATTTCATTCCAAAATATTGTAATCCAGTTGCACTCTATATATAGTCTATAGACTTCTTGTCCGAAGTGTGTTCGTAGGTTGACAGTACAAATTTAGGTCGTGTTTTAAGATTTTGTCGGTAAAGAAACTACAATTTTTTTTTTTGAAAAGGCTTTCATTAATATTAAAATGCAAAGAAAATAAAATAAATATAGCCTAGGTGGCTTAGTTCTTGGGCAAGGCCCAGTTAGAAGCATTAAACCCATTATATAGAGCCCTATAACCCAATACAGAAGCCCAGTAGAAAACCCAAGTGAAACCAACTAGTGAAAGAAAAAAGGAAAAGGCAATGGTCGTTGACGTCGAAGCTTTTCTGATCGATGATGTCGAAACTTTTCTGTTTAGTAGACTCGATCACATGCAAGGAACCACGATTGCATAAGAGAAGAGGAGAGTGCTGGATTCCCATCCCGATAGCTAGAGATTTTGTCTTTTACTTGCCGCTCAATGATTGTAATCAGAAGCGCAGAAGATCGAGAGGAGTTACGGTGAAGTCGGGAGTTTCGCTCTGCCCAAATCCAGTAGATGACCGCTTGCCAAGATAGAAGCAGCAGACGTTTCCTGATTCCGTCACCCCCTAAGGATTGCATCTGTTGTAAGCTTTCATTCCAGTTCCTCCTAGCCGTTATATCAAACAGATTGGCCAACGATGTCCAAGTTTCCCAAGAGTAGATGCAATCAAAGTAGATATGGCTTATGCTTTCCTCATAGTCATCACAAAGCAAACATATTGAATCCGTTTGGAGGCCCCATGATCGCAACCTATCACGAGTTGGGGAACGATTCAGAGTTACAAGCCAAGCAAAGAAACTGTGCTTTGGTACTCCTCCAGTAATCCAGAATGCCTTAGTCCATGGTAAAGTGTCTGATTCTCCCTTTAGTTTCTTATAGACTGATCCAGTTGAGTATGTAGTTTATGATTTACCGTCTATCACCCACTCATAGGTGTCTTCTTCTTCTGTAAAACTGATACTCATTAGGAATGCCAGAACCGCAACTTGATTCTCAGAGCGAGCCTGAGGAATAAGCCATTGACCCTCCCTACACAAGCTTGCTAGTGTAGCGTCCTTCCTGATACCTAGGCGTGTGTTCCTCCCCTGTAGCATGAAGTCAGTAACTCGTCCCATCGGGAACCAGTTACCAGTCCAGAATCTGCAGCTCCTTCCATCACCTATCTTCAGCTGGATCCAGGTAAACATTGTATCCCTCATCTTGATTATATTGTTAGTTAACCAGGAGAATTTATGGCTAGGTTTGATAGTCCAAAAGTTGCTTAGGTTATCGTCTAGGACAGTTGATTTGAACCATGTGACCCGTACTAAACCTGCTTGAAAAAACAATAGCCAAATAAGTCTTAGTATGCATGCCTTGTTCCAGACAAGAAGGTCTTTTATCCCCAAACCACCATTCTTCTTCTCTTTGACGACATCTTCCCACACCACCCGAGCAGAGTGGTGGCTCTCAATGTCTCCTTTCCACAGAAACACTCCACAGAGAGAGTTTACTCTTTTTATCACACTTTTGGGGAGAATAAAAGAGGAGCACCAGAATGTGTTTATCCATGCAATCACAGTTTTGATCAAGAGGAGTCTGCCTGCAAACGATAGCAATTTTGCACTCCAAGAAGACAGTCTAGCTTTAATCTGCTGGATCATGCCTTCACAGTTTGTAAGAGATGGCTTTGAGGAGTTCAGGGGCACGCTGAGATATCTTACAGGAAGAGTGGCAATGGGCATACTCGTAGAAGCTTGGATAGTGTCAATTTCAGCCTGAGTCAGACCCGATGCAAAGAATGAGGATTTCTGCATACTCACAGCAAGACCTGACCGGTTTTCAAACTCCTTTAGCACTTGAAAGATCGCCTGGAGAGATGAAAGAGACCCATCAATGAAGATCAGAAGGTCATCAGCGAAGCTGAGATGTGTTAATTTGGCATTGTTGTATTGATGGTGGTAGTTGATCTTGAAATCTGCAGCGGCCTTGTTGAGTAAATGGGATAGAGAGTTCATGGCGATCACAAAAAGATAAGGAGACAAGGGGTCTCCCTGCCTAAGTCCTCTCCTGCCCTTGAATTAGCCATGAACGGTCCCATTGTAGCCAAGCGTGAAGTTTGGAGTGCAGACACAAGCTTTCAGCCAGCGAGTTAGCCTAGGAGGCAAGTTAATGCCATGCAGACAGTTAAAAAGAAAGTCCCATGACAGAGTATCAAAGGCTTTTGCGATGTCCACTTTTATAGTGATTCTCTTAGGTCCTTGGGCCTTATGATATCCGTTTACAAGCTCACCTGCGAGGACAGTGTTTTCAGGAGGAGTCTGTTCTGAACGAAAGCAGTCTGAAAAGGGAGGATGAACTTCAGAAGAATGGGCTTAAGTATTTTCACTAAGAGCCTTGAAATCACCTTGTAGATGGTATTGAGACACGCAATAGGTCGAAACTCTGTGATGAGGGAGGCTCATGTTCTCTTTGGCACAAGGGACATGATAGTCGCATTAGCAGAGGAGGGGAGAAAGGATGAAAGAAAGAAGCCTTTGATTGCGGTGACAACTTCCGTTCCTACTATGTTCCAAGCTGCTTTATAGAATCCTGAAGTCAAACTATCCGGATCAGGGGTCTTGTTCGGGTTTAACCGTAACAGTACACGGGTAATCTCTTCATCTGTAGGGATCAGGTACATAGTCTGATGTTGCTCCTTAGGGACACTGAATCCAGTCAGAGAGCAGAACCAAGCAGGAGGGGAAGGCATGAGCAGGGGCTAAAGAAACTACAATTTGTCGTACAAATTAGGATTATAACATTATATGTGATATGAATATTAGGACAGGGTTACAAAGCCTTTGTAATCTATTCGACATAGAAAAAAAGAAAGAAAAAACACTGATTTCGTAGGGTTTGATGTACCATATGAGATACACTTTATAATCAATCATATTTTTAGTTTAATTATCTTATATTCCATTCTATTTTTGTATTCTACTAGAAAATGGTAAATATAAATTCATTTAAATGGTGGTGGGATGATGATGCATGTAACGTGGGACATATTGAACAAACTTGTCGTCCTATATCATATAGGCTATATGTATATGAAGTACGCGTACATATGTGTTTGTTTCTTCTTCAAACTTATGTGTATCTGTAGATATTATTAGTAGTTTAGATTATTTGAGACTAATATACTTCATATATCTGTTTTCTGATTATTTATTTTTTATGTAGAAGCATTAGTTTATAACTCTTGTTATATATAGAACTTTTACTTTCTTATATTTATTGCATTTCCACAAATTCATCATTTTTAACCATTCGATATGTATTTATATGCATTTATATGATAAATTATTCTATTCACATTTCCTTATTTTTATTTGTGAAATTGCGAGAAATACTATAAGTTAGTTACTACTTTTCAAATACTTTAACATTTGAGTTTATGGTTTAGTGATTATTTTTAGTTCATTTATATTATTTTAAAATAAAATTATCTATTAATTTTCATATGTCAAAATTTTGATAGATATATATGAAATATGTTATGTCTGGAAAGACAACGTACTACGTAGTTACATAGATGAAATGAAAATAGATGTGTAATCAAATAATTTAATTCTTCCTAATAATCTCTTTAAATCAGGAATAAAAGTAGGTTTAAAATTTTATTTCGTTTTCAGTATTACTCGACTATGGGCTCTTTGTCTTTGTGATCACATAGTTCTCAGGCCAGTAGAACTCCTGAATAGGGATAAAAATTAACAAACATTAGTATGGTTAATATATTTTTCTGCCGGTTGATTAAGTCATTAAACTATAAGAATAGATTAACTTATAACATCGTACTAGTTGAAATAAATAAAAATAAAAATTTCAATTTGACCACAAAATTGATATCACTTTCCAAATTTACCTTTAAAATAATTATTTTCATAAATATCTCTGTGATGAAAAAGACTAAACTAATTAACATTTATAAATGTTTAGTTACAAAACATCAATAGAAATTTATAAATTTAATCTCACCCCTTAAATACTAAATCCTAAACAATAATCACTAAACTTTAAACCCAAATGTTAAAAATATTTTTGATTGCATGTATTTTTGAAAAGTGATAGCTAATTTATAGTATTTCTAGTCATTTCTTAAAGTATTAGTGTATAGAAAATGAGAATCGTATTTTTTTGTTAACATGAATAAATAGTATACCATTGATCACTATTGTGTAACAATAGTTTAAGTTCTAATGCGACATTTTTAACATATGATTAAAATGTTAAATCGAAAAAACAGATAGATGCAATGGAAGTAAAAAGGTCGGTGCAACGAGAAAGGCCCACAAGGCCACAAGCAGCCAGAAGAAGGCCGACTCTATGATAAATAATGGAACCCAATGCAAAAGTTCACTCCTTTCTCCTCTCGTTTTTTTTGTAACACTTTTTTTTGTAAAACTTTCTCCTCTCGTTTTGTCACAATTTTATACACTAAAGTTTTCGTTTTTTCTTTATTTTCTATCTGCCAACAAAGTTGTAGTCTTTATAATATTCGCTCTCTTTTAAAATAGTTTCTTTTATACTTAAAACTTTTATATAAAAGAATATAGTTTCACGTGATTAAAAATCGGATGTTGGTTTTGCTATGGTATTAGTTTTTCTCTTCTACCTCTTTTGTCAACAATCCCATACATTATAAATCAATTTTAGTTGATAGAAAAAAAAGTTGGATGAATAATTTCTGTCGGTTCGATGTGATTTAAATGAGAAAATAACAACGTTCTATTTGTACTTTTTTACCAAGCGACTCTCCGCAAGGAATTGTTTACTATAAATCGGTGACCGTTACATGAATATTAGGAATGAATAGAAAAAAATGCAGAAGAATAATATTAAAAAAATGAAAAGAAAAATGAGTCTTTATCAATTTCAGTAAGGAACAAATTTATTCTATATTTCTCTAAAATAAAAAGAATGAAAAAGAATGCAAAGGAAAAATAATTCATTGTACAAAGTAAACAAATTTAGGAATAGTAAAGAATGCATTATTCTCTTTCATTCTTTAGTCACCTGCACCCTTAAAATATGAGAGATAAAAATGCAAAATCTTAAAAGAACGTCTACCGATTGTAATAATCTTCTAATTCTTAGCTAAATGAAGACTAATCGAGAGGATTTTCAATCATCTTATATTTCAAAATAAATCGATGTAATATGAAATCGCGTAGAAATGATATATATATACAGTCCAAAAGAGTTCATCTATTTCTCCATGAAATGCTGACAAGCTTTGTTTACACACTTAAGCTCCACTAGTCCAAAATCTTCGATCCTCTCATATGAATTATCCATGTCCACACAGCAATCCATAATCAATCTACAAAACATCAATTTGACAAGTAGAAATATGGATCAATTCTACTCTACTATGTGTTCGAATTTATCAGCTGAGTATGATATATATTTAGCCTATATATATTGTATGCTAATCAAAGATTAGTTAGTTTAATTTTTCTTTTTCTTTTTTTTTCTTGTAAACAAATTATTTGGATTTTCTGTTTTTTGATATTTGAATATAGAAAATGCATAACAAAAATAAGATTTTTTTTGTAACGTGACTTATAAAACCAATCAATTTGTTAATTTCAATTATATGTTTATCATCTATATATATAAATAAGAGATTATCTTCTTCTAGGATGAGCCACGTCAGTAATTCACTTAATATGGTGCTGACATGTGTCCAACGCGGCCAAAACACATCGTTTCATTAAAATTTCAGGTTGATGGCTCTAGAATGAGGTGTTTTCGCGGCCCGAGTAGATGTAATCACGCGTAACCCTAATTCTAAAAAATCGAAGAGATGGAAATTGTCTCTCCCCTTGGTTCAACGGCAGTGACGTCTGAGTTTCTCCACACTATCTGAAACAGTCTGACTTATGACGGTGTTTCTTAATCTATAAAAGGGTAAGGTTTCTTCCTTGTATAGCATCCTCACCATTCGTAATGACTCCATAAATCATTGTTCGTCTTCTCGCTCTCTCTTTTCTAGCGGAAGAGAAACATCAACTACATCAACCCTGTCTGACTGCTTCAGCTTTCGTCTCCTCTTCTCTCACGTAACTCCACCAAATCCACTCTTTCTAGGGCTCGATTGCCCTGCCTCTCAGTTATGAACCTTCTTCCTCTCTTCTTGAACACATCTCTTTTGATCGGCGGCGGAGAAGGCTAAGTCTGCAGCAGAAATGTATGTCTCTGATCTCAGAAGCACCACGCCGTCGCTAGAGACAGTTAACAACCTCCGTAATAGTCTTAGACAGAGACTCCTCCAGACTCCAGCTCTTCGATAAAGATGGTTTGTGCTTCTCTTCTTCTTCTTCCCATCTATTTGTAGTGGTTTGGTATTGTTTATTCTTAGACCTGTTTTGATTACTTTAATATTGAATTTTGACAAAGGCCAAGTACTCGGTGGCGCAGGGTCGTTCTCCAGTGAATTTCATAGCGGATATGGTTTGTCGTCACGCCAGAAAGGTGAGCGAGAAGTTCCATCTTATTGGTTACATATATTCTTATGCCAAGTGTATCTTTTTATTCCTCCATGTATGCATATTTATGGAGTTTTGTAGCTTTTCATTAAGTGGTTAGTGTAACCAATCTGTAAAGCTTCATTCTTGGAGGAGTTTATGTCTGAACGTTATATAAAATTTGAATAACAGGCCCGGCTCAAAGTTTCTAAAGGCCCGGTGCAAAAAAAAAATTCCAGTAATTCTTAAAAAAATTTGGGCCTTTTTTCTGAAATTAGAGCCCCAAAACCACCTAAATTTTTTGAAAAAATTGTTGGGCTCTGTGTTTTTGCTTCACCAACACTACCCTAGAGCCGGACCTGTTGAATAATTTTCATGTTTGAAGGATTTGGTAAAGATCCTGACTTTATAACCTTAACATGTGCAGAAGCGGAAGATGAAGAGAAGAAAGTAGAGACAACAATGGTCACTGCCCTAGAGCCGGACCTGTTGAATAATTTTCATGTTTGAAGGATTTGGTAAAGATCCTGACTTTATAACCTTAACATGTGCAGAAGCGGAAGATGAAGAGAAGAAAGTAGAGACAACAATGGTCACTGCCCTAGAGCCGGACCTGTTGAATAATTTTCATGTTTGAAGGATTTGGTAAAGATCCTGACTTTATAACCTTAACATGTGCAGAAGCGGAAGATGAAGAGAAGAAAGTAGAGACAACAATGGTGAGAATGATTCCTTTAGGGAGTGTACAGAAAAAATGGCTGGTAATACACCAACAAATACTCCAAAAATAAGAAAAGATATGGAAGATGCAGTGGATGGCTTCAACGTAGCAAGCTTTTGTACTTTCATGTCCAACAATTTGCAAATTTTCTTATGATCAGTTGAATAATTTATTGAGGAAGAAAACTAAGCTGATAATCAACAGAAGCTGCAAGAATTATGCATTGTTGGAAGTGATGCAAATAGAAGGCAAATGGATGTTGAGGATGTCACTAGCTAATGCAGGTACTTCAGAAAAGTAAAGTGCAATTTGATGATGTTGTGTGGGCTCTATCGAGAGTACTTTTGGTGCTGATAAGGATTTGGATGCCTTGACAAGCCATTCATAGCTTCAATCAAGACGGTAATGGGACGAAGGCATACTGATATTGAATTAAAGTGGATAAAAAAGTTAGAAAAGGCTCTGGAGACAAGTGGAAATCATTTTTCAGATGTTGCACATTCTCTCAATACTTGTCCATAATTGTGTTATTACCTCAGTTGTCATGATCTTAAATTAAGTCTAATACTTGCATTTCACAATAAACCATGAGAAAACATCTTATGATGTTAAAGCTGAAAAGCACAAGATTGACTACGAGAAGAACATGAAAAGACTACAACAAAAACTGGTAACTTCACTTTCTAAATTGGTTGTTGTTGAGTTTTTAAAAAAATACAGTAGATGTTTTGAAAAATGACACAAGAGGTTAGTGTTTTTTGGATTAATCTCAGAACAAAAGCTTAGTGTTGTTTCCTCTCATTTAGTTTCATGTCCTTTTGATTTTTGTTCAAATTTGTTTCAACAATTTCCAACATAGCCTTCAAATTTCAATAATTCACAGTGTAGAGGTATGGAACAGATATGAGAAAACTATAAATGGAAAAAATGGAAGCTACAACCCTTTGGTCATGTCCTATCTACCTTCAAAATGCGGAATTAAAGGTTTAAAACCATGAAATCTCAAATATAAAATATTGGGTAGATAAATTTGAGCGGCAAGTCTCACGCTATAAAAACATGTAGCATGTTTGATGAACAAAATTTTGTCAGTTCATTTGCTATCGTGTATCTTATATGTAATTCTTGATCACATCATGAATCAGAATTACAATATAAAGAAACTAAGAATGCATGCATGCATCTAATTCTAGAAAATATAGCCATTTGGTTCATTTTTTATAGAAAAATGTATCTTTTTGGTACTTTTGTGTAACTTTTTATAATATTTTACAAACAACATTTTAAGATGTGTATGCATATCATGATATCAATGTACAATAAAAAAATCCCAATTAACCAACCATTAATTAAATAGTCAATTTTAATACATGTCTATAAGTTACGGGAAATCATAATTACAAAAAAAAAATACTGAAATAGTTATTAACCCCAACGATTGGATATCAAAAAGTGGGTTATGTTTTAATCTGAATCAAAAACTCGGATTTCACAGTAATAAAAATAAATTATTACAAATTTGACAATCTTATCTATTTATCCAAATAGATGAAAATAAAATTATTGGATCTTTGACATTTTTATGCATACAAAGAGCATACAACTTTTGAATGTACATTTGTGTTCAACTTCTAATTTTTTGTTTTAATTTACCTATTTATATCCAGTTATAGGTTACAGTTACACAACCAATTTTATTTTGAAAATAAATATACTATTTACAAAATTATGATCATATATTTACATGCAGTGAAAGCCAATAACTCAACAATTTGTTTTGTTCAAACTACTAAGTAATTATCGAAAAAATACACTAATTTTTAAAGCATTGCGAGATATTGTAAATTTGACATTTAAAAAAATTAAAGATAACTTTTAATTATGATATGCATTTTAATATTTATATATACATCACGAACATAAATTATATACCATAATAATTTAAATTAGAAAATAAATAAAAATCTGGGCATAGCCCTGGCTGCCCCTAGTTTAACATATATTAAATACTCCCTCTGTTCCTAAAAGTATGATGTTTTACAGAATTTTGATGTTCCAATTTATAAGATGTTTTCATTTTCCGATCTAGGTAATTTTTACTTTATTAAAAACTGTGTACTCAATCATATTTTAATAGTCTATTTTGTAATTGGTTGAATATCATTAATTTATAATTTTAATGATATTTTCTAGACAAAAAGTAGTTTTCTTAATATGTGTGTTTCTATCTAAATATCTTATATTTAGGAACAGAGGAAGTAGTAGAAGAAAAAGAGTTATTCTTGGGTTCACCCCCTAGGGTGAACCTAAAGGTTCACCAACCAATAAAAAATTATTATTTTAAATCTAGTATCTTTTAATTAAGGAAACCAAATAACTTGGCAAATTATATTATTTTTTCAAAATAAAATTTAAAAATAAATAAAAATAATATATAAAAAACGAATTCAAAAAAAAAAATAATGTTGTCAACAAAACACTAAACCCTAAACTCTAATCCTAAACCCTAAACCCTTGGGAAAACCTTAAACCCTTGGGTAAACCTTAAACCCTTGGGTAAACCCCAAACCCTTAGGTAAACCCTAAACCCTTGGAAAAACACTAACCATTTGGATAAATTCTAAATTATAAATCTTAAACACTAAACTCTAAATCTTAAAATAAATATTTTTTTTTAAATAATTTTTTTTTAGAACTATTGTTATTTTTATTTATTTAATTTTTAATTTTTTATTTTAAAAGCATAATATAATTTGGCAAGTTATTTTGTTTCCTTAATTAAAAGATACTAGATCTAAAATGACAATTTTCTATTGGTTGGTGAACCTAAAGAAAAAGTGGAAGAAAAAAAGATGGAGAGGAAAAGGATTCCCTCCATAACATGGGTCGTTCTCAATTCTTTATGCCACAAAAGTTTGTCATATTGTGGCTTTTGGGCTCTACTTTGAAAGAGAGTGAACATTTATCTCCCATCACTTGTACATAATATTCTCACGAGATCAATAATTTGCAGCTTCCTATCTGGCTATTTCCTAAACCGATAATGCAACTTTAACAACACCAAGTACACACATAAACAGTCTCCTTTTCTTTTGTTATATTTTCATATCAAGTAACTGGGGATTTTTTTTTCTTGGCTTAAATAAATCCATCCCTGTTTTTTGTTTTTTTGTTTTTTTTTTATAACTCTGGTATCTGGGCAGCCATATTTCCAACTATCTCCGTAGGGGGTCCAGCGCCCCAACGGAAGAGATGTTAAATCCGCTGTGGCCGGGGCTCGAAGTCGTGATAGCGGACACCTCAGTCGAGGTTCCTTTACCACCAGACCACGAGGTCCGGTTAATCCATCCCTGTTAAGAATTACATTCATTACATTAATATTGTTTGCATGGCATAAAACTCGTCGTCTAACTTATAATTTTTTTACGACATGTTCCACCAGAATTAGACATTACAACAACTACATGATATTGACTCATATACTAAATTAATATATATATATATATATATTAATTTAGTATATGAGTATATATATAAATAAATGCATGTAATTTAGCAGCATGGTAAAAAAAATATTGGAATACAAGCTAAGAATTTTACAAAAATAAATTGGTAATGAACGTATCATCCTCAATATAAATATATCTATCACATATTATGATTGTAATGGATTTCAATTGATAGCCAACTCTTATGAACTTTGCAGCAAATAAATTTTGACTAACTAAACCTTGACACTATTGCCTTTATTCATCCCCACACATTACATATATATCTCTACAAATACTAATTAGGGTCGGACATCTATAGCTGCTTTCCAAAGAGTTCCATTCTCATCCCCATAAAAAAAAGCAACACTGTCTATGTATGGTCTACTACTTAGCACGCTTATCAAAGTAAAAGGAAGGAAAATAATGAACGTTGAGTCCACATTTTAATGATATTTATATAATCTTTATATATATATGTGTATATATATAATCATAATATTTTGAAAAATGAAAAATAGAGCACATAACTTTTTTTATTATTCGAGACAAGAATAAACGTCATAGTTTTGATACTTTTTTGGTCCACAGTTTTGATACTTAGAAAATCATTATAAAATTTACACATCATATATATATATATATATATATTGTTTCTTTAATTATATGCGATATTTCTAAACTAAAAACATTAGATTATAAATACATTGTAACCCGTGGTTTATATTTTTTTTTAAAGAGTATGGAAATAATTATTTTGCAGTGGTATATACACACATATAAAGTTAGAAAATATAAGATATATTGTTATAAGAATAGGTGATTCACATTGTTTATTTCATTAGAACGTTAGCCCTCATATATTGAAAATATATTGGATAACCACTTTCTACTATTCTATTGGTTTGAAAGAGAAAAGTGGTTTTTGAACAAAAAAGAAAAAAAAAAGAGGAAGTGGTGATGGTGACGAAATGAATTGTGTAAATCCGATTATTTTAAAAACTATTAAAAAGTTTAATCCAGAGATGGAAATGATTAGTTATGTAACAAGAGCTATTGTTAAGTGGCAATTGATGGGTTTTGTTGTTGGATGAATGGCCCAATTTCCCAAAGAGATTTATAGTTTATTCATTTGTTATATGAATAGAGTGAGAGGTGTGTATCTTTTCCTACTTTCCTCCTCTTTACATAATCTCATCATGCCAAGTAGAGCGGACTCTGCCTCCAATCAATTCCAACCACTTTTCGTCGTGTTATAAGAGCATTCCCAATGAGAAGTTCCTCTCTTGAAATTTTTAAAATACATATATGTACGTAATTATAAATAATACTCCATTCGACATGCTCTAATGTATTCCCATTTGAATTCTCGCGACCTTGCACAAATAAAAAGTTAAAAATATAAACAATAAAATATTGCAGTTTAACATTAATTTTCAAAAGTTGATTAATCAATACATATCTTTTTTTTCAAATCTTAATTTTCTTATGATCTGAGGTTTCGCGTACGATTCTTTTTTTTTTGTGTGCAACCAATTCTTTTTTGTTTAAAATATACATTTATCATATAGGAATTGAGATGCTAATTAAACCTTTAATAACACACACAAACCATTAATTTATATGCAACGACGTGACAATTATCTTTCTTTCTTTTTTTAACAGGACGTAAAAAAAATTAGTAGCAAAAAAAAAACAGGACGTAAAAATTAGCTTTATATGTCTTTTGAATATGGGGTCACATAATGATTTAATGGAAACCAATCACAATACGGCGAATCATATATTGAAAGCATATGGTATTGGATGATTATGAGTTTCCACTTGTAATTACGATTATCATATCATGTTAGCCCAAATGATCACCTATATCGTGAGAAACGTGAAACTTTATAAGAAGTTCAGAAACTTTCCTATGATACAATAAGAAGGTGGCTAAATATTATAATCATATCCCATTAATTACTATATATACTAGGATCTCTGTGTTTGATATACATAATTTTGACATCCCTTATATATTAATTGAAAAACATTACAACATTGTTTTGTAGTCATGTATCACCATGAGAATGAAATTAAGAATTCTTAAAAAAATAAGTTGGTCCATTTTAACTTATATTATGTTTTTTTATTAAACTAACTATTAAATTGATAAATAGTGTACAAAAGAATATTCTCGCATTTTCCTTAAATAAAAGCTATTGAATTACATAATATGATTAACATATGTATATGACAATTAATGATTACGAATAATAATTTTTGTATCTTAGCTCTTTTTTTTTAATTTTATATTATTAAAATATATTAAACAACCACATTAACCATATAAAAATTAATTTTTTTCTTATATGTTATATTTTGAATTTTTAAAACGACTATAAATTACGAAAAACATTAAATGTCTCACTAAAATTTGTGATCAATGGTTTAATTTTTTTTGTAATAACAATATACAAATGATCATAAATTGTATGAATATGAAGTCTCATTTACTAGACATTCATATTATATATTAATATAGTTTAAAATTAAACTATATAACATAGAAAAATACTTAAATATGATAATTTCTAAATTTTTATTTAAAAAATATTGAGACCTTAATATTTTAATTTTGAAATTTCCATTCAAAAAATCACACATTAGAAATTTTGTGTTTATCATATGAGTATGAATTCTCAATAATAAATATTTATATTTAAATATAGTATATATCTATATACATGTCATTGAAATTTAGTTATATACCATATAAAATAAATAAAATGATTGTTTTGATTTATTTACCAAAACATTATCGTAAATAAACAAGATGTATTGTTTTGATTTATGTTTTTACTCTAATTTAATTATATATATAATACTTAAATGAATAAAAATGAATAATAAAAAAATATTTTTATATATAACATTCATGCCGCACAATTATATGTAACATTAGAAATTGCGCGGGTCTTAAACTAGTTATTATATATTGGATAGATTCAAAACATATAGTAATGTGTTCAATTTGTATTATATTATCGTTAAATTCAATTGTCGTAAGTTAGTTTTGTTTCTTCCAGCAATCTAATATTGAGTTAAGACAAATAAATAAATTCTATGAATCACGATTTTAGAACATTTTGTTAAACCAAAAACTTCTATTTACAAAACAATTACCTCGGAGTTGGAGTGGAATACACATATAGGGTTAGGTTGTAATTAATAAATATGTAGACAAGACGATGCTTATGGATAAATGTTAAAGCAAAATGGTTTTCTAGAAGAAATTAATCAAAAGAATGTTTTCGATCGTACTTTCTAATAAAATTTGATATCTTTTGATCAAAAATATCAAAAAGAATTTTATATACACTTTTGTCTACTGCAGAAGGTTATGCTATTGATTTTGGGTATTAGGCCGCTCCCTCATCATCATGAGTTTGTCTTTTATTTTCCAAAACCCCCTTCATCATACAAAGTTAACCCAAAAAAAAGAAGAAATTGAAAAGAAAATCCTGTAACTATGATCTAGATATTAGGAAAGTAATCCGTTTATTTAATTATAATTATATAATAACTATTCACAAGAAAAACTAAATGAAATTTTATAACATGCTAACAATATTGTACCATGAAAAGATAAGAAGATAAATCGAAAATTCATAAATGATCTGTCCCACGTGTGCAAAGAAAAGAACTTGATCATTCTTCTAAAATCTGAATTAGAGATGTGAAAATGATTTGTAGATGTTGTTGAATTGCTTGGGATTCCTACAACCGTGTGGGCACCTCACTTTAGAAACTTGAACCCGACTTTTGTAAAACCCTAACTTTTTTTGTTTCTTTCTTTCGTTTGTTTTCTAATCTTTTACTTGTATGGCTTTTTTTAATATATTCTTTCGTGCACGCTCTCCCTATGTCCACAAGCTTATAGGTATCCGATGCCTATCTTAATCTTATCATTGCTTGATTAAATTTCTGTTACTTGGGCCTTAATCATCATAATTATAGATCCAACTATATATATTTAGCTATGATCCAAATAACTAAGTGAGTGTCTTCTATATGTTTTTTTATATATATATATAATATAAATGATATAGGTTTTGGACCAACTACACATGTAGAACGCTAGCTGTCGTGTAATTTAAATTATCAGTGATCAATAAAAGCATGTCTGATGAAAATTAATATACGATAAATTCACTAAAATACCATCAATTAATTTGATAATCATAAAGAAAAATTAACATTGAGTTCAAAGTTTCTTTCATACTATTATTTTGGGGATTTTTTTTTATAATTTCAAATGTAAACATCTTAATGGATTAAGAAAGACAAAAAAGTAGGATTATTTATACGACATAAGTGCAGAGTTTAAGGTTAGTTGTCACTTGTCGGTTTTGACCATTTGACCAAACAGTTTTTTTTTTTGTTTTCCTAAACATTAGACCGTTTGGCCAAAGAGTTGCGCCGCTAGTAAAATGTCGAATCAAAGGTAACACTATGGTATCCAATATCCATTATCAAATTTATCTTTTGCTATGAATAAATATTATTAACAAATTTATTGTCCAGATTCTTTTTTTTTTTCTGCATAGAAAAATATATCAAAATTGACGTCAACTTTATCCACATTGCGCAAGATGTACGAATGTGTACATGGCGGCATGGACATATGTACATAATTTATGTATAAAAAGGGTATACGTAATAAATTAACTGTAATACGTACGCAATGTGGCCATATATGCATGTGACTTGAAGCTTTAAACCATGATAAATCTGCAAATATTTCGTCTTTATCGAAAGTTGAGATGACCCTTTATTTTCTCTCCCTTTCTCTCATTACGCGAATGAACTAGTGGTAAACTGATATATAAGACTTCATCAATCAGGCATATATATATATATATATATATATATACGTGTGCGCGCGCGCGCGCGCATGTGTTAAGTTTTTGTATTAGAGATGATTAGTTTGGTTCAGTGAAATCAGATAGTATAAAAAATGAAAATAATGAAATTTACGTGTTTCTATAAACATAAGTATCATATATTAATGTATGAACAAAATGAAATATAGTTTATTACGCAAAGACAAATGACACATATGTATTATAATCAAATAATAGTGTAAAGAAAAGAAGAATGGTCAATGGGAATGGAGATGACTGCCTCAGATTTGGTGATAATGTGTCATCAAAGAAAATGCTCACAACCAAACTCTAGTTTATATAAAAACCTATCTACTTAATTACTTCTACTCTCATTTAACAACTCTATCCATAGATCCAGATTAAATTTGGAATCCAATGGAGGTTTATTTCATCTTTATATGGTAAAACATAAAAGACACTAGATGTAGACGTAGTTAAAGTCTCATTAAGAACCAAGTTGCTTTGGTCTAGTGGTATAGGAGCTCCAGCTGGAGTGCCCGACCCTGGGTTCGAGCCTTGGCCACTGCGGAATTTACATGTGAGCTGCAGCACCCGAGACCGAAGACCGTTACACGGTGAGCCACATGGTGACGCCCTGGCAGCGTCCTTGCTCACTTCGATCTCTAGTCTGGACCACCTCGGTGGGGCCAGGATACTCGGTTAGAAAAAAAAAAAAAGTCTCATTAAGCTTTCCAAACAAAAAAAAACTTAAAAGACATGGTCAACATGCAAGGCACAACGCGTAGACTAGCTTCGATTTCGAACGACAATTTTTTAGTTTCGGTTATGATTGCTTAATTCAATATAGAAAGAAGTTGGGATTGTGGTTTCATACAGATAATGGTTCATCCCGTAGTTTAACCATTTTAATCTGTTCTTATATGACCTAGCTAAAAGATTGTGGAATATAGATAATATTTTAATATATAATGCGAGGTGGCACTCATTTAATATGCACAGAGACATATCTACAGTGTATTGAAAAAGAATTTCACTTTAGGCCCTCGAATAATATTACTTTTTTTAGGGCTCCAAAATTTAAAATAATTTATAGTCTAGTTGTTTAGACTTATTTTCTAAAAAACAAATTTCCCGAAAATCGATTAATTCACTTTTTGAATCCATGTATTTTTTATCTGACATAATATAACATATTTACGTAATAAATTTATTTTTGTAAGTGTTAAACTTGTGTATTTGGCGAAGGTGATATATCGTATTAGAAAATTATTTTCATTATAATTGTATATAAATCTATTTTTAAAATTTGCCTTAGGCCGTAAAACTATTAGCACAGCACTGAATATGCAGAGGGAATGACCCCAAAGCTTGGAGGGTGTGTTGGAGTAGGACCAAACAGCAACATAAATTATAGTAATAGATTGTCCCAAAAAAAAATTATAGTAATAGATTTATTTCTGAGAATTATACTATCTTTAAATTTTGGCTGTCACATTATTGTCTGGTTATAATCATATACGACAAGATCATTAGCTGCAGACTCTCGCAGGCATGTTTCATATAAAAATAATTCACTCTATATTTACTGATTTACAGCAAGAGTTTTTATTTTAAAATGCAGTTAATGTAAAAAACGATCTAACAAAAATGAGACATCTTAACTTTTTAATATAAAAAAAAACCTCAAAATAATATAATACATTAGCTAAGTTAATGGGCCAGTAAACTATTCCTAACTGTGGGCTTATGCTATCAAAAACAAGTATCGATTTTATGATTATTGGGCGTAGAAAAGTTAGTTGCTAATGGACTATATATTCAAACTTTTTTTTGTGATTAAAATATAATCCGAGAAGTTGAACCTTTACCGTCGCTGCAGGCTGCAGCAGATTTTTTGTAAACATTTGGAAACTCAAAACCGTACCAAAAGATAACAACTATTATGTGGAAGCAATGAAATGTGAAGTTACTATTACAGAGAGATAGACAAGGAATGAAGATTTACAATCGAGTTATGATATGTGATAATTAAGAGGTGACAGTGGAACCATATCCTCTTACAATGTGCCATTGCAAGACAAAAGTGGGCAGTTTCGAATGTTCAAAGCTTCTTAGTTTGAAAAATGATCCCATTTGATCAGGTTATCAAAACAAAAAGCCATCCTGACTGGTTCCTCCATCCATGGACAATCTAATTTTTTTTTATGGAATAATCGTAACTTCCTTCGGTTCAAGAACACTTCATTTCGATAAGGTCGTTGGAAAAGCCTTCGAGGAAGTGAAACATTGATTGATAGCTTATCGAAAAAACAGAGATGGTTTGCAAGACACTTTTTGTTTGTTTGCAGTTTTTTTCATATTTAATTTTCTTTGGTTTATGTAGCACCTTTAGATGTAGCACTTGTTCTTATCCAATTAGGATCTAGATTTTTTTTTTCTTTTTATTTAAGGACTTCTTGTATTCATGTAAGAAATAACTAAGAAAAGAATCATTCAGTTTATCATTGTTCTCTTGTTTATTTACATATTTCACATATATGAAAGAAGTCTATTTGAATTTACATCGTCCAAACTATCAAGCCAACTATGGTTCCTTGCAGATACAAGAAAACATCATATGTATTGCAGGTTAATTATTTTAATATGCAAACTTTTTTTTGGTAAATATATTAATATTTATTACCGTTTTTTTGGTGCTGACTTAATTTATAAAGAAAATATAGTAACAGGAAAAACAATATAGAAAACGAAACACACAACAACACCAAAAAAACAAAATGGGACACAACAATAATTAAGATGTAAACTTTCTTGGATACTTAAAACATTTTTTTTAGAACATAACAAAGTGAAGATCATAGTACTATTTTGATTGCATGATCGATCAAGATCAAACGGCCGTGACTGCTATTTTCATAGCGGCTTCACAGTGGCCCGGAAAGTTGCAGATGAAGAAGTTTTGTCCTTTAGACAAAGTTATACGATCTTTCCCTGAAGTGTATGTTCTCGCACGTGCCGGCGTTTTGCAATTGTTGTACCCTCCACTATCTACCGCCACTACGTTGTGGATTCTCGGATTATAGTTAAACACTGCAACAAAATTTTGAAATAGTAAGTGTATTATTTAAATTTAGGGAAATTGGGCTGTATAACCACCAAAAAAATTATAATTCCCTAGACTATATTTGCGAAGTGATTTATACACATGTCGTCACTACAATCATTCTCGCTGAAAAAAAAAATTAATAATCATTATATTTTATAAAAAATTTGTATCCACTGGAAAGTCACACATCTACACATAATTTTTTTTCTTCTCTCTCTCATATTTCTATTTTTTATACGACGAACACATAAATCTCTGTCACATAGCTTCAATCACTTCTACATGTACAACTAGCACAATCATCATCATCATCATCATCTTTTGTTTCATCGTCGCCACCGTATTTGCTCCGTCATCATCTCCGTAATTTTTACCTTTCTTCTTTCTCGAGAAATTGAATCGTTTGATTCTCAGATTTGGGAGAGAGCAATGAGATGGACACGATTATCGGAGTTGATTTTTGCAGGAGTATAGCGTCTTTGCATTCTCGGTGGGTGACTGAAGGGGAGGAGACAAGGCAACGTGAAGTAACAGCGGCCAATTCTTCTTCCCATATGTGTCTTGTTGTTTTTTACCTCTTTGTTACTATACTATTTTATCATGTTCTATTTCATTTGACGATTAATAAAGAATGTGCTATTTTGTTTAGAAATATATTTTGTAATTTTCTTAATATCTAACTATCGTTACATGCTTTTGAATTTGTATAAATCGTACTATGATTTATATTGTATAGCTTAATATTATATAATATGATTTAATATTGCATAATATTGTGAACATTTTTATATTTGATATTTGGGTTTAGGGTTTAGTGATTACGGTTTAGGGTTTACTAATTAGAAGGTGAGGGGTTATGGTTGGGGTCATTTTTAACTTCTTTCATGCAATCATAGATATTTCATAATTTCACCAGTATGTACTATACTATTTATTTTGTTCAATTCTATTTGATTTTAGGGTTTATATTTGTGTTTATGGTTTATATTTGGGTTTAGGGTTCACTGATTAGAGTTTAGGGTTTAGTATTTACGGGTTGGGGGGGGGTTGGGATAAAGTTTAGTATCTAGATTGTAGACTCTTCAAAATTTGAACAATATATATGTACTGTGCTATATCGTTTGTTACCTTATATATTCTATAGGCTATGTAGAATGGAAATGCATGTTATTTGGGGGTTTAGTTTATGAAAGATTGGGGTATTAAAGTATTTATGTAAAGTTACCATACTATTTGAGACATATTTTTATAATATTCCTTAAAAATGTAATAATCTGTCATGTTTTTAAATTTGATAGTTGTCTTCTTTGTCATTTGTATGATTGATTGTAATATGAAACTCATTTTTCGAGTGTTGGACAAATTTGATTATTTGGAACATTCGTTTACTATACTACTTAGACTATATGGAATATAAGATATGCAACATGCTAACCAAGTAAATATGCTTTCAAGTATTTAATATTGCAAAACAATTTATAGATTGTATTTGGGTTTATAGGTTCATGTCTAGGGTTTAGATTTACTAAGTAAAGGTTTAGGTATAGTAAACCATATTATATACATTCTATTTTGGTTTATACTTCCTTAATTACGGTTTAGCTTAATCTATTTATTTAGGTTTAGGGTTTAGTAATTAGGATTTAGAGTTTAGTCTTTAGTAGTTGGTAATTAGGTTGGGGTCAGCATTAACTTCTTGCATGCAATCATAAACATTTCATAATTCATCAATTTGTACTATTCTATTTATTGATTAGTGATTAGTTGATTGGGTTTAGTGATTATTTGATTGGGTTTAGTTTATATACTATTGAGATTGACATTGGGGCAAGCATTACTACCTTTCATAATGGCATAGCCATATCAATATTGAGAAATATGGTAAGATGATCTTTAGATTGCAACTATATTTTCACATTTTCTATTATATATGCCTCATATAGAATGGTAATTCATCTTACTGGTATGAAATTTGAGTTTATTATATGGAAAATGGGTGTTGACATTGGATTAGAATTTATATTTTTGGGTAGAGTTTAGTGATTATTTGATAGGGTTTATATTATTTTACAGTGAATATGCATGATGTATGTTTTGTTGTTGGGTTTAGTATTTAGTGATTGTGAGTGAGGTTAGTATTTAGTGGTTTATTTTTGTCCACTTATTTATTAAACACACTGAAACGTATGCGGTTATTTAGTATGTGACGTGGAATGTGTATCGACCTTCCCTTTTAAGATAATAGTTTTTGGTAAATAATGGCAATACATGTCGTGGTCAACATCATCTCACCTTCTCTCCTTTACCGGTTACTTGTAGGTACAAGAGGTAAAACTGACTCAGATCAAGCTTAATTATTAGATACTTAATTCTGTCAAAATCAGTATTCTGCACTTAATTTTCATCTCAAGCTTAGTCATTTCACAAATTCACCCTTAAATTTATTGTTTACTCTATGGCTCTTCCATATATCGGAACTTTAGTGTCCAAAAGCTATTAGGATTTTTTTGTTACAAAATTAATTACCATTAAAACTTCAATAAAGAAAAAAAAATTACGCCAAAACACGATTTCGTTTGTGCATGGGGATAGTATTGACCTAATTCCTAAGGCTTTACTTGTGTAAATGGGTTTGATATGTGAGTGAGTTATTGCTAGATTCACCCCTATGATGAAGCTCTAGGTTCACCAACCAATAAAATTTCATTATTTTATATTCAATATCTTTTTTAAAAAATAAAATATATTATGTTTTTAAAATAAAAAATTAAAACATAAATAAATAAAAATAGTAATAGTTACAGATAAAAAAATATTTTTAACGTCGTCAGCGAAACACTAAACTTTTAACCCTAAATCGTAAACTTTAAACCCTAAATCCTAAACTTTTGGGTAAACCCTAAACTCTTGGATAAATCTTAAACTTTAAATAAAAATCACTAAAAACTAAAACACTAAACCCTAAACCCTAAATCTTAAATCCTAAGTGTTTAATGTTTTTGATTTAGAGTTTAGAATTTATCCAGAGGTTTAGGGTTTACCCAATGGTTTAGGGTTTAAGATTTAGGGATTAGGTTTTAGGGTTTAGGATTTAGTGTTTTGCTGGCGATTTAAAAAAAAATATTTTTTAAAAAAGTATTTTTTTTCCTGTAACTACTACTATTTCTATTTATTTATTTTTTATCTTTTTATTTTAAAAATATAATATAACTTGATAATATTTTGTTTTCTTTTCTAAAAGATATCGAATATGAAATAACACTATCATGTTGGTGAACCTAAGAATAAGTGTTAAATATATAAAGATTACGTACAACTCTTAACTATACGTTAAGCACTGATAATAATAAACAGATTAGCTTTTCACTAATGGTAAATATATAAATCTGCAAGTTGATTGAAATATTTCTTCAGGTGAAAACATTTTCAACTCATCACTCAAGGTTAAACCAAAATCCTAGTTACTTTTGTAAACATTTTCATTGCATCCAACATTTCCAGTAGTTAATAGCTACTGGGTTAAACTTGAAAAGGTGTGCACGACATAGTCAAGCAAACTATGATATATAAATAAACGAAAAAAATTGGTGAAAATTATTTGTCGCATATCTTGCACAAAAACACACTTACACATATCTAGATCTGGCAGAAATGGTGGATATAAAGATTATAAAAACTTTAGGTGCTTGTGACCTATATTTGTAACAATATGATAGAATCTTGTGGAAGTTTAATTAATAGGATGTGAAGTATGTATACCTAAAACGTCACCAGCTTTAAAATGTTTGCCTGTAGGCCAACCCACAGCGTTGAAGGCCCAGCTGTTGGATTCGCCGACTGTGTAAGTCGCAGCTTGAACGTAGTCAGCTTGAAGAACCAACACTGAGACCAACATCAAAGCCACTATGGCTCGAGCAGACCATGATGCACTGCCTCTTCCCTTGGCCATCTTTAGAGAAAGAGAGAGAGAGAGAGAGAGAGAGAGAGATTGTAGATGATGAATGAGGGTGAATTGAAGTAAAGATGGGCAAGGGTTTTAAAGAAGATGAAACTAATGCATTCAATGTTTTGTTTGTTTTATTGAAGTGGGTGTCACAACAACCCACGATATATGGTCATTTATTATTTCTGGACACATTGTCTACGTAAATTGATTATAGTGTATAGACCAAACACCAAAGTATCTTTTGTTTGGTTTATTTTTGTTTCACTATGGGAGATATTTTTTGGTTATGACTATAGTACATGTAGGTGAAACTAGTTTTGATTTTTTTGGGTTATTTCTTTTTAAAATGTTTTCTTTTATATTATATCAAACTAAACTACGAACTTGTGTACAATGTCAACAAGGAGTCATTCGAGTGGCTATACTAGTAGTATATTGCTTGTTTTATAATCTTTGTATATGAAAAAATTAACAAAAGACGATCAACTAGTTGATGTTTGGTAAACGTATATAGCATGTATTAACAAAAGAAAAACAATATTGTTATGTGATATTTATTATATTGATGTAGAGGCTTCTGGAGACTGGAATATATTGCTTTTAAGTTTTTATCTTACAGGAAGGGAACACTCTTTTGAAGTGATTCAAGACAACGTAGTAATATATTTGAACCTTTCAAGTGATAAGAGAGAGGTATTTGTAGATTTAGACTCACGTTGTTGTCTTTACACTATAAAACAACCATATATACAAGTGATAAACGTCTACATACATATACGCCGAGAGAGAGGATAACATGGCCAAAAAAAACAAATCGAATGGATCTAAATCTGAATTTTGAAGTCTATACCGCCTGAAAAAGACTGTGGGGCTCGGTTTTGTATTGGAGTCCCTGTTTACCCGATATGGAAACCAGTAGACTTGAAAGAACTAGATAACGTGGGAAGGCTACGCAAAGCAATAACTCCGGCAGCAAAAGCAGCAACAGACGCCAAAACAAAGGCAGGCAAGTTTCCTCCTCCAAACAATGCATCCCATGGACCCGCTCCAAGAGATACTATCATCTGTTTACATACCAAAGCCATAACTCAGTCACTTAATACAGAGCAGCATGAAACAAAGATAATGGATTTGAGAACTTACCTGGGGGATAACAATTGCAAGATTCAACACTCCTATAGCCAAACCTGCATTCAGAACAAAAACAAAGTGATGAAACCATTTGAGATTCTGAAATCCAAAATTTAAGCACAAAGCTATGAATGATTGAATCTTTTCACAGACCTTGACCGCCTCCTGAATCAGCAGTGACTTCTGCTGTGACTGAGAAAGGGACACTGTATGTAATCTGCACAAAAGAAAAAAGTAGGATTTATCATCAAATAGAAATATTGCAGCAAGAAAAAAAAAGATTTCGGTTTAGACAAAACACTTACAGCAAGAGGGAAACCAAGGAGTGCAAAGACGATTACGGCTGCGGTTCTCGTTGTTTCGTTAGGTAGTATGTGTTCGTTTCCTTCAGAGTTATCCTTGAGAGACATCAAGCTAATTACAGCTGTTCCTGCCATGCAGGCAAATACAGTAAAGTTGCTCAGAGCCCATACAGCTCGTGCACCCATCCGCTGACACATTGGCTCAATCAAGAATGAGCTGAACCCAAGAACAACCTACGGAACCCAGGAAAAATACTATTCAATAACGAGCAAGTGAGCAGTTTAGAATCTGTTAATAAAATGTATTAGTATATCAATTCTTACAGAGTTTAGTAGCAAGCCAAATGCACCTTCCCGGACACCTTGACCGTAAAGTTTCACGAGCAAACTCTCTCCCGTAGGATTCCCATGGTAAACTTCTCTTCCCATCCAATCTGTATCAAACAGAAAGAAGGGGAACCACGATAACTGCAAGCAAGAGAGCAACAATCAAAATATAAAAGGATCTAAGAACAGGAGACAGTATCGCAAAGGTGATAAATAGTCGTAATGCGTTCTTTGGTACTCACCCATGTCAGAGCCATGACTATAAGAACTGAGTGCATATCAGGAGGCAACTGCCTTAAACTGGTTAGCAAATTTACTAAAACAGATCCAGGGCTATCAATATAGGTCTCGTCCTGATGCTCATTGTTTGACTTTCCAAGCTGTACATCCGTATCACGTTCCACTCTTTCGTACTTGATCCCATTGGCAGTACCATTAGATTTTGAGTGCTCAAGCCCTGATGTGCGGGTGGGGTTATTGCTTGCCAACGGAATCTCTTCAGCGAAATAGATTGTGACAAGAGTGCATATAGTGAGAAAGACCTGGAAAAAAAATGATAAGTCTTATAAAAAAATATACAACAATATGTTCAGATTGCAAAAAAAAAAAAAAAGAACAGAAGCCACTGGGTGGATTAAAATGGATTATATTTAAATTTCAAAATCACTTCAAAAATCATGCAGACATTCTATTGTAACTAATGATCCCCAAAAGTAAAAAAAAATGACAGGGTTTGATAAAGACCAGACGATTCCATTGCATTAGTAGAAAGCTTAGATGTGTTAGAAAAATAAACAATGCTTACAACTGCAAGAAGAAAAGCTGCTTTAAGATTTCCACATGCAGCGCAACATGCTGTACTGGTTAGGAATGGGAACCATCTGCTCAGTAAAATTGCTAGGATCATTTAACAGCTGATGAAAAATGCTAAATTGCAAATGCGGAAAAAGTATACAAGTTTTTGAGAATGAAGATCTCGAGGATTACTCTTGCCATCGTCCGCTAGCACCAGCAGAAAACCCAAGGATATTCCCAATAGCCATCCACAAGCAGAACACAGCATTTGCAGTATTCCGCTGATCAGGACCTAACGAAAGCGAGAGACATGGCATAAGTGTTTTTCTACAGAACCAGAAGCACATCAAATTCAATCTAGTTCTAGAATTTTCAATACAAATTATTGTATGCTAAGTGTATGGAGGAATTAAATCATTACCTGATAGGTCAGCTAGAAGAGCACGAGCAGGTCCCTGAAACAAAAGCAGAAAACATCATTCCTGGATATTTTAGGTAATGACTAACAGTACACCATTCAACCTAGTAGATTAGATCTGAACCTGCACTGTGTTGTTTGCTAGGTCCAGCAGCCAAAACCCAATGATAAAGACAAAAGCCGCCCTGGTCCGTGTGCCTTTGAAAGTACTGCATGTCCAGATACACAACAAATCATCAATCACTTTAGTTTTAAGCAATTCCTTACAAAACATGCCATAGGGCAAGGGAGTAGGAGAGCAACCTGCAATGTTCCTTTGTATCTCCTAAAAGATACCCAATGTCTGCAGAAAAGCCGATTATTATCACCTAAATTGCAATTGTTTGTTTAGCTTCTGTGGAACACGACGTAGCAATATCTTAAAGAAAAATAAAAAACTGAAATCATATCTTCTATTGCCCCTTACTGCTATTGAGATCATGAGTGATCCCACGAGAATAAACGGTCTTCTTCTTCCATACTTTGAAGTACATTTATCACTCCAAATACCAACACAAGGCTGGACCTAAAAATCAACAAACAAATAAGTACCAACATGTAACAGAAAAAAAATGTATGCCTAGATAAGAAAAATTGTTTCTGATCATATATTATTCACATTTTCAAATCCAGAGAGGGCCAAAAGTGGAGATCATCAGTGAACACACTTGTTATGAGAAAATTCATATACTTGCTAAATTTTAAAAGGAAATAAAAAAAAAAGATTGCAAACTTACCACAAGGCCTGTAATAGGGCCGCATAGCCAAATAAAAGACGAAAAAGCGTGCGATATTCCAAGGGTCTGCACCAATCATGCAACACTGTTAGGTAAAGAAACTCAAAAAACAAGAAGTTCCATGTCTACCTAAAACCATACCTACCCACCTGATGCATAAATGACCAATGGAATACAATTCAGCTAGTGATAAACATTGTGAATATACGACAATGGAGGTGAGACAATGTAGCCAAAGTCGCGGATGTTAAATAAAGCAGTGTTTATATACGCCGTTGATACCATATAGTTCCATGAAAACGTAACCACTATTTCAATTCAATCCAATTCAAAAATGTCATATAAGAGTCAATAAAACAAGCCAACCTAACTATTAGACTTCATTGTTTTCACCTACAAAGTACTCTCCACTTCTTCGTACAATCTATTGACTCAGAAAATGCCATAAAGTTACTACCTGAATATAAGGCGTGAGAAGAGAAAGTTGCAATGCCCATCCAAATTGAACACCCGCAGCAACCGTACAACTAAGCACCAACGTCACCAAGCTACAATCCTTCGCCACGGCTGCATCATCAGCAGAAGAAGAAGCGTTTTCGTTTCCATGCTTCGTCGTCACCATCTCAACCTCCACATCCTTCCTCAGATTCCTATACGGCACCGAGATCGACACCGATTCACCACTCTTCCCCGCCATAGCTTCGCCGTACCGAAACTACAGATCTCACATTCACCACGAAAGATAAAGCCAAATCACGAAGATCTAGCTCGTAGGGAGAAAGAATCTGAGACGACGACGACGATTCGAGATCTAAGCAACACAACAGTCTATTTCGAGCGGGTGAATCTTTTATGGAATCGATTTGATCGGTTTTTCTGATTACGCGGAGCTGCAAAAGGAGATTCGTTTCATAGAGACCGTTGATCTGTACATGGACGGCTGAGATTTTACCTATTCGTCTTTTAGTATCAACCGGTCCTCGTCAAACTTCCTCGTTTTGGGATTAGCGTAATCTCCACCGTTGATTTGATTTGTACGGCTCTAAAGCGTTTGCTTCTGTTTAAAGAAAAAGCGGACGAAACTCGCCGTCACCGACACAGAATATAAGTCCACTTTTTAGAAAGGAAACGCTGTCGTTTAGTGAATGGGCCCTGGGCCCTGTAATTCTCGTAAGGTCAGCCGTTGTTTATTTTAAAATATCAAAACTATGTAGGTAGTAGGTAGACCAAATTCTACTATTAAGCCCATTAAAGCCGATGATAGTTTACAGCCTGCTGGCAAGCAAAAAAATGTATTTTTGGGATAAATGAACAAAAATAGAATTTGTTCAGAAAAAAAAAATAGAATAATAATAATGTTACCGATGACATTACAAATACTATATTTACGCTATTTTATAATGTAATAGATTCGGTGTCCGCGCTACGCGCGCGGATAACATGTTCAAATTAAGAAAATTTATATTTTTGATTAGTAGTTTTTAGTTTAATAAAGTGTTTGTTAATTTTGTGTGTTGTAGATTTAACCATAGAGTTTTTGTTTGAATGTGATGCGGTGATCAGTTTTTCTTTTCTAAACAAAAGTAAATTGGAATAATATATTGTGTTGAGCAATCAAATTTCATAGGAGAAAAGAGTATTTTTGAGTATTGAGTGGTGTCGTTTGCTATCAGGCTTAGGATATCAGTTTATTCGTCTTTTAGAAGCGTTGTATGATATCAATGTCAGTGTCAAAGTAAAAGTGCGATCTTGATGTGGTTGTGAGTGATAGTTTTCCTGTATAAGTGTAATATTTGTAAGCATTTAGTTTGACATAAACTTTTTGTTTAGTTTATTACCTTCATGTAACCTTGGAATGATACTTGTGATGATTACGATTTGGTTTTTCTTGGTAGATATGCGATCTAACTCCCTGAAATTAGCTGCCTCGTTGTCCCATATGGTTAGACGTACCATTTTGGATCTACAAAAAATTATTGTATTATATATTTATTGCTTAAAACAAATATTATTTAATAAAATGTTAGTACATGTGTAAACGCAATCCAATCCAATCCAAAGGGAACATTATCCAATTCAAAACTAAATAGTTTGACAGTATAAATAAGTAATTGTCCAAAGGGAATAGAGTTTGGTAGCTAACGAAAATGAATAAAAATAAGATAAGACGTAGACGATGTCTGCAAAGTATATTGTGAATGGTCTTGTAGAGATGTCATTTTCTATTGCGAGCGGGCCTATTATTATAAAAGAATTTTGTTAGTACAGATTCATTATTGAGTTCGGAGAGTTTTGGTCGGCAGACTTACTGGTTACTTGCATCTTATGGTATAGAAATTTGTTCGTGATTCCGGGAAATCTGCTCTGGGTGAACATCTGATCGTGATTCTGGGGGAGAGAGAAAGGAATTTAGTATTTTTGGATTGTGTTGTGAATTGTGTTGCAAAATAATATTTTCTTTAGGGGAGCGAGGTAGACCATTGTATATTTCTTTGTAGACTATGTTTTTAACCCTTCCTATCTTTTGATCATTTCCTTGTATAATTTTGAAGCCTGACTGGGTAATAACTCGGTAAAGACCAACATAGAGCTGTCCATGGGTGAAAACGGGTTGTGGCAAATACAATAGGACACATTTCAAACTCTGACCCTAAATTTTGTTAATTGTCATTGCGTAACATAGCCTGATTGGAAATTGTCGCCTTTCAAGGGTGAATGGATGTTTAGTTACTGATTCCGATAGTATGATTCTTGGAAGGTCCACTTTATGTCTAATATGAGAGCTTGTAACTATATCACCTCTAATAACACGCTCACCTAGATAAGGAACAATCAGACGTGTTCCATTGCACAACCCTTTCTTTTGATTTAAATTCCTTAGAAGCATGAAAGGGGCACCCATTTTCAATGTAAGCTTATTCCACTTTCAATGTAATTTTTAATATATCTAGGGTAATAGTGTCATTTTACTTATTAAATTTAGTAAAATGAAAGATTTTAGTGTGATGTGGTTATTTAGGGTTATAATTAACGGGTGGGGATTTGGGATTTAGATTTAAAATTGTATAAAATAAAAAATAAATATTTAAAATTTTCAAAGTAGTTTCAATAACTAACGACATAATTTCTATATATATATTATTCATTCTCATTATGGATACTATTGTAATTATCATAAAACTACAAAATAAAAGCTAACAAAAGTTTATACGTAACATCATGCAATGTTAGTTACGTAATTAATTTTTTTAAGACAAAGCAGATGGAAAATTTTATGTATATCATATAATTTTCATTTTTTATATTTTAGTTCTTCAGTTTTCAGATAAGATGTTCTACTACCTTTAACAAAAAAAATATATTTTTTAATATTATTAGATTTATATGTTATATGTTATATTCAAATACTAAGAATCATATATGGAACAATAAACTTGCTATCTGTATAAAAAATGGGCTGGGCCTGCGAATGAAACAGAATCGACAAAGGGCTGGGAAAATGGGCTGGGCTGCGAAACGGGATCGAGACAGCTGCACGATGGGTCAAAAGGGCTGCAAAGCTGATTAATTTTTTAAAATCCAAGCCCAGTCCGAAATGACATGGCAGTTTGGTTGGATGAGAATATTTGTGCCTCAGTGGCATAGCTTAAAAAGCCTCAATTTAGCTGCTATTATATAGTAGGATTTTATTTTACCAATATCACTATTTAAAAAATATTTAATTTATTATTTTTTTTTTGATAACTATGGTATCTGAGCAGTCACATTCCCAACTATCCCCGAAAGGGGTCCAGCGCCCCAACGGAAGAGATGTTAAATCCGTTGTGACCAAGGCTCGAACCCGGGTGGCGGGCAGTACAGCTGTACCTCCTTTACCACCAAGCTACGGGCGCTTGGTTAAAAATAGTTAAAAATATTTAATTTTCAACTACTGTAAACATGTTTTCGGGGATTCAATCAAACGGTTAACATGTTTGTATAACATGATATAGTATGCATATCATGCATATGTGTGTGAACGTGATGGATAGAATACGTACGAATGAAAGAAAACTACACAAGGGAAAAAGACAGAGACGTGTGCCTAACAAATGTGTGATGTATTGGAAAAAAATGCAACGAATATTATTGTGAAAATGAAAGCTATAGAGTCTAGACACAATACTTACGTCTTTCTTTCTCCACCTCTCCTTGTCGCTCTCTTCTCCAGGTGTGCATGACCTTTTTTGCCCAATTTATTTTCTTTATGTCAAATGCACTTCTATGTTCTATCAGAAGTTCACCACCAATCTTTTTTGTAACTTTACGAGAATTAATGAGAATTAGTTGACAGATTTTGGGGAAGAACAAAGAAAGATACGTTAGGAAATCCAAGAGAGAGATACGGATATTTAAGGAACATTTTTCTTTAGATTGATTTAGTGTATACAATAATTACATAAATAGATCTAGCAAGGAAAATAAGACAATGAGAATGAATAAACAAATGGAGATGAATAAACTAA
>NC_027749.1:43431157-43436419 GCF_000695525.1 Brassica oleracea var. oleracea
GACAACTCTCTTCTCTCTTCTTTCCTTAGCATATCATGTGACTTTGGTTTGTTTCCACCCTCCAACAGCTCTATCCAGTTGCCTCCACTTGTTTAAATTCGTCCAAGACTTCAAGCAAGATATTTAAATCAGTCTCACACCTTTCCTTGCTTCAGTTTTCCTGTCCATGATTTTCTGTCTATGATTTCATGTCCATGATCTGTCCATGATTTCCAGTCCATGATCTCCTGTCCATGATCAATCAGGTTCTTCATGTCCTTACTCTTGCTCTTTATTCTCTTCATGTCAACACTTTTCACTGTCATTAACCCTATAAGTTTGAGGTTTGTTTAGCTGTTGAGGTGTTCCATATCTAATCATATATTCTCTAACACTTCTCCGCAGTCTTAGCGTACGAATGGTGCATTGTCTCTGAAATCGATGAACAATGGAGAGGGGAGACATTTTGTGAAGATGACTGCAAACTGTTGCGTGGATAGGACGTGGAGAACATGGCCAAGAGTTACCTTTTCTCTAACAAAATATATGTCGATTTCGACATGTTTTGTTCTTTGATGTTGAACTAGGTTAGAGGAGAGGTATACGGCACTCACGTTGTCGCAGTAGACGATTGTGGCATGGAGTATTGGTATCTTCATTTGCAGTAGTAGATTGCGCAGCCAAGTAGCTTCAGATACTGCATTTGCGACACCTCGATACTCTACTTCTGCGCTGGAGCGTGAGATCGTGTGTTGTCGTTTAGAAGACCACGAGACAAGGTTGTTGCCAAGGAAGATGCAGTAACCAGAGGTTGAGCATCGAGTAGAGGGGTAGCCGGCCCAATCTGCATCAGAGTAAGCGGTGATTGAGAGAGATTGGGATCGTGTCATCTTGATGCCATAGGAGATAGTGACTTTTAGGTAGCGTAGAATCCTTTGGAGAGCATGGAAATGAGTCCTCGCGGATCATGCATGAAAAGGCATATTTTTTGCAACGCAAAATATATGTCGGGACGAGTGAATGTCAGGTACCGAAGTGCACCGGTAAGTTTTCGATAGAGAGTAGGATAAGAGACCGGTGGGCTTGCGTCGGCAGAGAGTTTTTGTTTGGTATCAACTAGAGCCAGCTTTGGGTTGCAGTTGGACATGTGTCCTCAGTGAAGAATATCCGCTGCATAGTTTTGTTGATGAAGTTGAAGACCATCAGCGTCTCTCTTTACGGTAATGTCGAGGAAGTGATGTCGAGGGCCTTAATCGGACATTTCAAACTCGGAACTAAGTGCGGTAATGATGCGTTGCAGGAGGCTTGTAGAAGAGGCGGTGAGGACGATGTCATCTATGTAGAGGAGAAGATACATGAGGTTTGAGCCAGAGTAGAACACGAATAAGGAATTATCGGAGGTGCTTTGTCGGAAGCCAATTTTGCAAGCATATGAAGCGAAGACTGGTTGTTGAGATTTCCCATTTACGACGAGGCGGGACTTGTAGCATTTAAGAGTTCCATCCGCATTAAACTTATGTTTATACAGCCACATAGAACGCACAATGTTAGTATTCTTTGGACGCGGCACAAGAATCCACGTTTCCTTTTTTAACATGAGCATCATGCTCTATATGCATAGAATTATTCCAAAGAAGGATCATTTGCTGCTTGAACATGAGATAAAGGTAAATGAGAAATAGAAGAATCAGTGTGAAGACACACGGGAAGTCACAGTTTGACGATACCACTTTTAGCTTGAGTTACCATAGAATGGGTGGTTGGAAGAGGAGCTGGTAGAGCATGATGCATTTGTGGTGATGGAGGTGGAGAAGGAACTACAGGTGACGGAGGTGGAAAAGGAGATGGAGGCTGAGGAGACGCAGGTGGTGCAGTAGCACTTTGTGTAGGACAAAATAATAGGAGAGTAAGAAGTAATGGAGAAGATCTGGAATTAGATTGAGTAGAAGAGTGGGTGAAAGGGAATACCGATTCAACAAAGACAACGTGGCGAGAGAGTATGATCTCTTTAGTGGTGATGTCAAGGCATTGATATCCTCGATGATCTGTAGGGTACCCAAGGAAGACGCATGGTGTTGTACGTCGGGCCAGCTTATGTTTTGTCGTGGGTAAGAGATTCATATAGCATAGGCATTCAAACGTTCGTAAGTGCTGATATGTTGGTGGCGTCTTGAACAGTGGTTGTATGGCGCATCATTGTTGATAGCCATAGATGGGAGTATGTTGAGGAGATGAGTGGCCATATGGAGAGCTTCGACCGAATATGCTAGTGGAGCGGATGCATGAAATGTTGTTGATAGTGCGTAACATATGTTCTGCAAGAATCATGTTGTTAATAGTGCGTAACATGCGTTCTGCACGACCGTTTTGATGTGATATGTGTGGGCATGAGAATCTGAAACGTGTGCATGTTGAGGTGAAGTGCTCCTTGAACATACGGTTATCATACTCTCTGCCATTGTCGCATTGTAGAGATGGTTTGTCGGTTGAAGTGGGTCTGCACATAATTAGAATAGTGCAAGTATTTGCTAAATGTTTCACTCTTTCGATGAAGAGGATAAACCCAAAGAAAATGAGAGTAATGATCGAGAAAGATAAGATAATATTTCATCCCACTAATGCTAGAGATAGGAGATGTCCAAATGTTTGAATGGACTATTTCAAAAGGAGAAGTAACGATAGTGTTTGAATAAAAAAATGGTAAACGCGTTTGCTTCCCAAGTTGACACGTTTGACACAAGGTTGTCAAGTCAGTTTTGGGAATGCTAGATGAAAAGGTAGATAAAAATGCGAGAGAGTAGAGTGGTTGGGATGACCGAGCCTTTTGTGCCAGACTGAGCTATCCAGTGACGTGATGGAAAGAGCGGAGTGAGTGGAGGAAGGTGTAGAAGGTGTCACTGAATAGAGAGGACCCACGCTATCACATCGGAGCAGAGTGTTCCGAGTCTGCAAGTCCTTTATACATAAACCAAAAAGATAAAATGCGACGGCACAAAAATTATCTTTAACAAACTTGCATACAAAAATTAAGTTTTTAATGATAGTATGAGAGACCAAAACATTACGAAGAGCAAAGGATCGTGAAGGAGAGGAAATAATACCATTACCGGTGTTAAGAACGGCAGCTAAGGGTCCGTTACCAATAGTAACATGAGTCGTGGTACTGTTATAAAAAAAGAGATTGTAGATTACCTGTGTTGAAGGTGATATGTGTGGACGCTCCGGAGCCCATATACCACGCATTGTCTGGCTCTTGCAAGGTCATCGTACCAATGGCATGGTTGAGAGCAGCAGGGATTTGTGTCATTTGAGGAGTAGCGACCTGCTGAGCCATGTTCGCTTCATGTGAAGGGCTTGTTGGGTGAGAGCCTAGAATACCGGAGTAGCATGTGTTCCCGGAGCGAGGCTGGTATGGTGCTAGCGAGTAGGGATAATACGCTGGATATCAAAGGTATGGTGAGAATGGGGAATAGACTGGAGGCTGCTGATAATAGTACCATGGCGCTCCATAGGGATTGCCTTGATGTTACTGCCAATTTTTGGTGAAGCAACCTTTCTCTCGAGAGCGACCACCGCCACAACTTCGTCCCCTGTTACCACGGCCAGAGTTGTTGAAGTTGCGTGGATTTCCTTCAGTACCAGCATAGAGAACAGTCGATGAAGATGGAGTGTCATGATGTCGAACTATAGGTTTGAGTTGTTTGGAGAGACGGTCTTTTCCATCTAGAGCATCGATCGGGCTTCAAGGAGAGTCGGGAATGGCACCTTATGCTGAACAACGTTGATAATGGAATCAAACTTGTCATAGAGGCTGTTCAATAGATGAGAGACCAAGGCGCGTTCGGAAACGGGAGCATCGATGGTGGCAAGGAGATCAGTGGTTGTCTTCATCTTCTTGCAAACTCATGAAGAGATCGTCGATGACCATGGTGTCCAACTCGTTTTTGAGTTGAAGGGCATGAGGCTTCTTTGTTGTCGCGGAACAGACTTTCGATGGAAAGCCATGAATCGCGAGCAGTAGCGTTCTTTTTCAGAACGGTGTCAATGATAGAATCGGAGATGGTTCCATAGATCCACATCTTAACCAGTCCTTCGTGCTATTTCCACTTTTTCTGTTGTCAGAGTCGATGTGCTGGACAACACCAAAGCTTACGCAGTGGATCTCAAAAAGCGCACGCCATTTATCATAGTTGAGCTTTGTCATGTCAAGCGTGATAGGAATGTACGCTTTGATTTGCGAGATTTTGTATGGCTTGTCGTTAGGAGAAGCATGGGCGCTATGGTTTGAAGAAGAGATGTAGAAAAATAAGAGATAAAAGAAGAGGGAAAAGAGATGAAGAGAGCGGAGGTTGGATCGAGTGCTTAGCTTGGAGGCTAGGGTTTAGCGTACGATACTATGTAAGTTGGGAGAACTTCGTGCCTCTATTACTATTAACGAGAGAATATATATCGTACAATAGAAGAGTCTAGGTGTATCACAAAGATATTTACATATATAATTATATTTAATCATATATTCTCTAACAATGAGGAGGTTCAAGAGCCGGAGTCGTAATCTCTCTCCATATACTCTCTCATGTATTCTATATGTGAAATTATATCATGTAATATTAATATTTATCTCAGCGACCACTTGAACTATAAATTTTTAATCCTACATAATTTTCCAGTTCAGTTAACGATCTTATTAAACTCTTTTAATTGAAACTATCACAATATTCTTGCATTACATACTCGATCTGAGTTTGTAATTTCATAAGCATGAATCATTCAGGTTTGTATATAAAACACATGTTTTTCATATTTTTGATGTTAGGAGTTTTCAAGGCTCCTAAGACAAATGTTGTAGTATAAATGATTGTCGAACCAGTTCTGAAAGATATGAAAGCATCGAGAATGCAAGTAATCACTTAATCTAAGTGCAACCAATGGTTTTTAAAAGGGTTTTTTAAAACTAAAACTAACTAAAAGGAATAACTAAATGATATTTTCTTAACTATGGGAAAAGAGAACTCATGGATATAGAGATTAGACCTCGGGTGATCAAGTTTCGAACTAAGGATGGCAAACGATCAATTAAACTATCAACCTTAAGCTTAGACACAATCCTAAACAAACTCTATGTCTAGATGAATGTTCATTTACTAACACAATCCAAGCATCAAATGTCTTTGGTTGAATAATATGAAAGTAATCATAACTAGCAAGTCCAATGGCTATCTTAGCACCTCTAACAACAAATGTCTTTGGCAAAGTATGCTAAAAGCTAGGAAGAGTTGTCTC
>NC_027749.1:43437423-43438205 GCF_000695525.1 Brassica oleracea var. oleracea
ACTCATGTATGCAAAATGCAACCTAAACATGGCTAAATCCTAATCTATATGATCAAAATGCACATGGGTGAATGGATAAAACATTAGAAATATGCAAGATATCAACTCCCCCAAACTTGTTCTTTACTTGTCCACAAGTGAACTTTCTAGAACTCATAGGGAGAGAGGTATGAAGGTGGGAGCTCATAGCCAAAACAAACACAACTAGCAAACACGATTAGCACACTCTCTTATTACACTCTAGCTTCTCTAGGCCTATCTCAACTCCTTTTGTCCCTACACTCGTCATCAAGCATCCACACATTCAAATCAACCACTCTCACATTCATTAAGCACAAAACATCTAATGAATTCTTGCAAATGGTCAGTCGGTCCAAGTCATTTGGGCAAGGGAAGGCTTTTATTCAAGTGATTCAAAAGGTTCGAAACATAAAATCTTTACGGTGGTTTACTCTCGAAACAAGTAGCCTTGACATTGCACATAATATATCTAAGAAAGGGACCAACTCATGCATACAATGCTCAATCTCCATTGTTCTACCCTTTTCCCAAACATACAATTACACAATCTTTCCCCAATGTCAAGCCCAACTCACATCTCTCACCAAAAGATCTCAAAAACACCCTGCACACAAATCTCTTTTCTTCAACTTCAAAACAAAACTTAGCTCTAAACAGTTTTGCTAGCCCCCTTTCTTTCTTTGTTTTTTTTTTCTTTCTCTTTTTTTTTTAATTTATTTTTTTATTTTTTTTTTCGGGGGCCAAGACTTTTCATAAACTGA
>NC_027749.1:43439387-43440528 GCF_000695525.1 Brassica oleracea var. oleracea
ATTTCACCACAATCTAGCAAGAAAGTGACCAAATTTCGATTTTTAAATCCTAGGGCTCATGGACCTACGAATTTGAATTTTAAAACTCAATACCTTGCTTTGGATGAAAAGAAATGGTGAATGGGTGGTGAGGAATAGGCTACAAGGGTGAAAGCTTGGATTTAGAAACAAGAACTAGTCGATTTGGGTGAAAATTGAGAAAGTTTTGGGATTTTTGGTGTGGGTGAGTTTGAGAGAGTTTGAGAGTTTGTGAGAGGAGGGGAGAGTGATAGAGATGGATTCGCGGGGGCTGGGGGTAGGTTTAGGGTCGTCCGGTTCGGTCTAGGGTGGTTAGGGTCGGTTTACTTGAAGTAAACCGGGTTTAGAGTCAGAAAATTTACCTGGACCGGTTTGGGAGCGACGTGAGGGTGTCGCGGCGAGAGGTCGCTCCCGAGTCCTTCTCTCGCGTCGTGATTCGACCAAAACGCGAGCGACTCTGGAGTGTCGCTCTCGAAACCTCGCTCTGGAGCTAGAGCGACTTCGAGGTGTCGCTCTAGGACGTCGCTCCGAGCCAGTTTTTGAGCTCCGTGACGGTGAAAACGCGAGCGACTTCGAGGTGTCGCTCCTGTAACGTCGTTCCCAGTTGGAGCGACTTCATATGCTCGCTCTGAGAGGTCGCTCCGAGAGCGTTTTTGGAGCACAAAACGTCTTTAAGCCGAGCGACCTCGAGGTGTCGCTCCTGTAACGTCGTTCCCAGTTGGAGCGACTTCATATGCTCGCTCTGAGAGGTCGCTCCGAGAGCGTTTTTGGAGCACAAAACGTCTTTAAGCCGAGCGACCTCGAGGTGTCGCTCCCGTAACGTCGCTCCCAGCTGGAGCGACTTCGAAGTGTCGTTGTGAGAGGTCGCTTCCACGCACGATTTTTGCTCGAACATGCATCGATCAAGCACCTGCACACGACTTCTCTCTCTTTTTTTTTTTTTTCAATAAGATGAAAATGAAAATATCAATGCAATATATACAAGGATACGCATGAGACTTCCTCCCAAGTGAGCTTGTTTTAAGTCTCTAGCTTGACTTTGCCTCTTTTTGGATTAGGCCGCGGTGGGGTCAGACAGTGGAGTTGAAACCCCATCTTCCTCTGGTGCAGTAGCCATGTAGAG
>NC_027749.1:43440538-43442078 GCF_000695525.1 Brassica oleracea var. oleracea
AAAACTATTGCTCCATATGGCCTAACCTCTTTGACTTTGAAAGGACCTGACCAGCTTGACTTAAGCTTTCCTGGAAATAGCTTCAGCCTAGAGTTGTAGAGAAGAACTTGATCTCCTTCCTTAAACTCTCTCTTCATGATATTCTTGTCATGGAAAGCTTTAGTCTTCTCCTTGTAGATCTTTGAGTCCTCAAAAGCATTCATTCTTATCTCATCAAGCTCATGTAGCTGAAAAATCCTTTTCTCCTTGGCACTCTTGATATCAAAGTTCAACAACTTTATTGCCCATAGTGCCTTATACTCAAGCTCCACTGGCAGATGGCAAGCTTTCCCATACACTAGGTTGAAAGGTGTGGTGCCCAGCGGTGTCTTGTACGCTGTCCTATAAGTCCAAAGTGCATCATCGAGCTTATTGGACCAATCCTTCCTTGTGATCCCCACAATCTTCTCCAAGATAGACTTGATCTCCCTGTTAGAAATCTCAACTTGGCCACTTGTTTGGGGGTGATAAGGGGTTGCCACCTTGTGCTTCACACCATTCTTCTTGAGAAGTCCCTCAAGCAGTTTGTTAATGAAATGGGAACCTCCGTCACTGATCACAACTCTTGGGACTCCAAACCTTGGAAAGATGTTGCTCTTGAACATCTTGGTTACAACTCTAGCATCATTGGTGGGGCTTGCAATAGCTTCCACCCATTTGGAGAGATAATCGACAGCCACAAGGATGTATTTGTTTCCAAAAGGTGATGGAAATGGTCCCATGAAGTCAATACCCCACACATCAAACACTTCAATTTCAAGGATTGGATTCTGAGGCATCTCATTCCTCTTGGTGATGTTTCCTCTTCTTTGGCAAGAATCACACTTTGAAACAAAGTCTTGTGTATCCTTGAACATATGTGGCCACCAGAATCCAGCTTGTAATACTTTCGCAACTGTCTTGAAGGTGGCAAAGTGGCCTCCATAAGATGATCCATGACACTGTGTAAGGATCCCATCAATCTCCTCATTTGCAACCACTCTTCTATAAAGCTGATCCTTGCAGAGAATGTAGAGATAGGGTTCATCCCAGTAGTATCTATTCACATCCTTGTAGAACTTCTTCTTGGCATAGCCCACAAGATTCAAAGGTTCTCTTCCTGTGGCTAGGTAGTTCACCAAATCAGCATACCAAGGTTCCTTCTCTTCTGTTGCCTTGACTTCTTCCAGCTTCCTACCAGTCTCACAAACTGCTATCACTGCTTCAATAGCCATGATCTGCTCCTCAGGAAGTCCTTCGTCAATAGGAATACCAGACTCTACCCTCAACCTGGAAAAATGATCAGCTACACCATTCTCAACTCCGGGCTTGTCTTTAATCTCCATATCAAACTCTTGAAGCAAAAGGATCCACCTCAAAAGCCTGGGTTTTGCATCCTTCTTGGCCAAAAGGTGTCTCAAGGCAGCATGATCTGTGTAGACAATGACTTTAGACCCAACCAAGTAGCTCCTGAATTTCTCAAAGGCAAAAACAATTGCCAGCATCTCCTTCTCTGTTGTGG
>NC_027749.1:43445400-43454325 GCF_000695525.1 Brassica oleracea var. oleracea
CTCCATGCTTCGGGAGCGACCTCGCTGTGTCGCTGCGAGAGGTCGCTCCGGACTCGTTCTCGCATCTCCGAGTGATGAAAACGCGAGCGACCTCCGCTCGTTGCTCCGACAAGTCACTCCATGCTTCGGGAGCGACCTCGCTGTGTCGCTGCGAGAGGTCGCTCCGGACTCGTTCTCGCATCTCCGGGTGATCAAAACGCGAGCGACTCTTCCCTGTCGCTCTGGTAAGGTCGCTCTGATAGGGAGATCAGAGCGACTTGACGGTGTCGCTCCGGACTGGTCGCTCCGGTAAGATGCTCGCCCAATGATCACTTTAAACACTTCTTTTGGACTCCAATTGCACTCAAATGTCTCCAAAAACTCCATGTGGTACTCCAATACCTGATAAGGACTCATGTATGCAAAATGCAACCTAAACATGGCTAAATCGTAATCTATATGATCAAAATGCACATGAGTGAATGGATAAAACATTAGAAATATGCAAGATATCAATTTTTTTTACAGAAAACTCAGTGTTTTCCATGAAAAAGATTTACATAAAATTCAAAAATACTTACCAATAATAATTCGGATACTAGCGAGTGCCGATCACGCGATATTCACATACAGTGCAAATAAACTTATGTTCCTAATATATGTGGATAGTTGTTTCAACTGGTAATTAAGTTGAATTAATTTAAAAATAATTATTGTGTCCACTATAATAACTTGTCACATCATATTTAATTTTCGAATAAAAAAAGGTAAAAAACATAAATAGAACTATCTACAAAATTAAAAAGAGAAAAACAATTAAAGAAAAAGAAAACAGAAAAGGTTAACTAACAAGTTCTCCTAATTATATAACAAGTTCTCCTGATTAACAAGTTCTCAAAATAGTTAACTAACAAGTTCTCCTAATTATATAACTATTTTACGCACGTGTTGAACGCGGCATTTGACGCCCATATATAGAGATAAAAACCATGTGTACCGTAATTTGGCACGTCATCTCCATAAGGGCGAACGCGTCAAAAGCTGACGCCAGAGTATATTGCTCTATCGTATGATTTGATTGGTATTTTTGCATTGGGCATGTATGGAATCTAAAAAAAATATGTCTATTAAGTTGATAAAATAAAATCACAGTTTGAATTATCTTATAATGTTAGTAAAGAATGTGAACGTAAGATAGATGTAGAAATGTGGGAAGAACGTGAAGAAATTAAAAAGAATCACGTCACGTGGAGACTGCTTTTTTTTACAAACTCTTCTATCCACTCACTTCATTAAATCATTTTAAAAGTGAAAGATTTTAAAGCAACAAAAAACAAACATTTTGTTTTACCCCAACAAATACATCGCATTGCTTCTAGAATTTTTTATAGTCAATTTTTTCTCATATCTTGTTTTTTTACCAACTTTGCACTAACTTAAAGAGAGATACAACACACAGGAAACAATTCTTAAGCTCATCGTTATCAAGATACAAAGAAAAGGATACAAATGATAAATTTTTTGCTAAATTGCAAAAGATACATTTCAGAGCCTTAAACCAAGAAGCTAAAGAGTCGGCTACAAAACAAAAAGCAAGTGTCAAAGCTCACCTTTCACACGAACCACGACAAGAAGAGAAGCAAAACTGTAGAAGTTCCAACATAAAACCTCTAAAGATGACTTCGAATCCAAAGACGAGCGCATAGGAAAGCTCCACAAATGATGAAGAGACCGCCAAACACCAATCTTTAAAGACCCCCACACACGGATAAATAAGCCTAGACCGTCCAATGAAAAAAAACACAATAGAGAAAGTCATGGACAGAGAGGTAGTCTGACATTTTGTAACACAACTCAATATAATTAATTACTTAAAAATAAAAATAATACACTTAGTTATAACGAGATGTATAAATTTCGGCTTAATTCTTCAAAAAATGGTGTGATTATAGTCTGACATTTTGTACATAATACCATTTTTTCCAAACACAAACATAATATCATTTATGATCTATAAATCTCATTACAATGTACTTTCATAATGCATAGGATTATGATGTTATCAAAACATAATATAGATATTTGACAGAAAAAAAAACATAATAAAGAGGATGGTGAGAATTAAAAGAAAAAGGAATATTGAGTTTCAATGAAATACCTTTTTGATCTGCAAGTAGTTAAATTCCTTTTGACAACTGAAAATGAACAGCTGAAGTACTCTGAACATCTGCATTCAACGCTGAAAAGTAGATTTTTTTTTTCTTCCTGATTTTATCACAAACTATGAAAAAGCAATTGTTTCTGAACATGCTCCGTATAGTATATTTTTAGCCGAGATAACATATTATGTACTTTTTAATAATTTAAAGTGGCTAATTGCTTATTCAAAATTTTAAAGGAAAAATTATACTCATTCCGTTTCATTTTAATTGTCGTTCTGGACTTCGACACACAGATTAATAAAATATTTAAATTTATCTATTTATTAGATAAAAACATCATTACCAATACACATAACAAGATTTCAACTAATAGAAAAATAGATTAGAATAAAAAATCAATAAATCTTGCATTGAAATCATAAAATGATATTAATTTTGAAACGAAAATTTTGCTCTAAAACGACATCTAATTCGGAAGAGAGGGAGTAGTAGTATTTTGGGTTAGTTGACAACTCGAGACAGTTTTGTGTTGGTCTCAAATTCTCAATAAATAAACTAAGTTTCTTTTCAGTAAAAAAATCTTAAGCCGTTTTAATTTTTATTTGACCGCACTAAATTTTGCATATTATAATTTTCAAAAAAGTTAACAAAAAAAAGGAATAAAAGAGAGAGAGAGTGAGAGAGAGAGAGTTGTTCCTTCAAATTTTTTTTATTTTTTAAACTCGAGCCTCTGAGAAACCAAAGCTTCACTCTGATTCGCAAAGCGAATCAAGAGACGACATAGATATAAACGCGAAGAACAGAAACACAGCTCTGAGGCTTGTAAATTTGATTATTTATTCTCTCCTTAATCCAATCTCGTAAGTTCTTTCCTCCATTACCGATTCTTTTAGTGATTATCATTATAATAATCAGTTGATTACCAACCAAACACCCTTTTGTTTCGTCTTAAAAGAACAATTTTTAATCTCTTTCTTGAGCAGATGGAACTATGAACAAATCGAGATCGAAGATTTCGCTGTTTTGAGTTTCCGGGTTCGATTCTTTCTCCCCCTCTTCTTTGAAATTGGAGATCTAGATCTTGAAAGCTGGCAATTTTCCTTGTTCTTGATGACTAATCTGATTAGGGTATTGGTCGAATCTGCAATCTGAATCCATTTCTCATCTGGGTTTTTGGTTTAGATTCCCAAAGTCGAAGACTTTAGTCCGATTCCAAAGCTTTTTTGAAAGACATGTTGGAAGAACGATCACCAGATTCGTGTTTGAGTTCAAGGGTCTTCTCAACCTCTCGCATCTCTGAATCATCCTGGTCCAACTCTTTCATGTTTCCAGAGCATGATGATGATGGTGGTGATAAGCTCAGCAATGGCAAACGAGCTTTGGAGGTTGCTAGCGAGATCAGACCCACCAAGTCACTTAAACTAATGGGGGTTTCGATTCAGTACGATAGCGATTCTTCTGACTATTCAGGGACGAGTCAAGAGTCTGATTCTAACAACAACGGTGGAGACTCGACAGATTCTCATTCTCTTTTCAACCAGATTGGTCGTGACAACTCCATAGACTGTCTGATCCGCTGCTCACGGTCTGACTACGGCTCCATTGCTTCCTTGAGTCGAAATTTTCGTTCTTTGGTGAAGAGTGGAGAGATCTATAGACTAAGGAGACAGAACGGGTTCGTGGAGCATTGGGTTTACTTCTCTTGCCAGCCCTTGGAATGGGTCGCATTCGACCCGGTCGAGAGGAGGTGGATGCAGCTGCCTACAATGCCTTCTAGTGTCACCTTCATGGGTGCAGATAAGGAGTCTCTAGCCGTCGGCACGGATCTACTCGTCTTAGGGCAAGCTGGCTTCTCCTCTTACGTTATATACAGATACAGCCTTCTAACCAACTCGTGGTCTTCCGGTATGGAGATGAACTCTCCGAGGTGCTTGTTTGGATCTGCCAGTCTTGGAGAGATTGCTATATTCGCCGGTGGGTTTGATTCTCAGAGGAAGATTCTTGACTCCGCTGAGATGTATAACTCCGAGCTTCAAACTTGGACGACTCTTCCTATGATGAACAAGCCGAGGAAGATGTGTTCTGGCGTTTTCATGGACGGGAAGTTCTATGTGATCGGCGGTATCGGCGGCCCTGATTCCAAACTCTTGACTTGCGGCGAAGAGTATGACTTGGACACCAAGAAATGGACTCATATCCCTGACTTGTCGCCTCCGAGGAGCCGCGCTGATGTGTCATCAGCCAACGACGCGCCTCCTCTCGTTGCTGTTGTGAATAACCAACTGTACGCTGCTGATCACGCGGATATGGAAGTGAGGAAGTATGATAAGGAGAAGAAGAGATGGTTGACTGTTGGGAGGTTGCCCGAGAGAGCTGGCTCGGTTAACGGATGGGGGCTTGCTTTTAGAGCTTGCGGGGAGAGGCTGATCGTTATAGGTGGACCGAGGAACTCGGGAGGTGGGTTTATAGAGCTGAACTCTTGGATACCGAGCGACGGTGGTCCACCGCAGTGGACGTTGCTTGATAGGAAACATTCTCCTAACTTTGTGTACAATTGCGCAGTGATGGGTTGCTGAAACAACACATATTTGATAATATTACTCTCCATTTGAAAAGACTCCATTGAAGGTTCCAAGCTCCAACCTTTATGCTACTTCTTATTCTTGTTCCATATTTTGTTTTTCTTACAAAAAAAATTCGATTTGAATACAACCATCTCTGTATTGTTAGAGACAAGTCTCAAAAGAGGAAAGAAAGAAAACTGAAACAGGTTATAATAAGTTGGTTAAAAGGTTGAAGCTTTTTAGAGGTTGCCAGATGTGGTTAACATTGTTGTATGTGTTTTAATCTATTTGTTTTATAATAATCTACTTTTGAATCTTCTTGTGTAAACCATCTTTTGGTCTTTGTTCGTATAGTTTTTTTTTTGCTTTTGAGTTTTTTTTTTTTGTTTCTGTTTTGCTTTAGTTTTTTTTTCTGCAAGTACAATCGTTGGATTCACTTTACAGCATTTGTTTGAAGTGTTTGTCATGTTTATGAGGACAAAAGATAAGTGTCACTTTTGTTTTGTTTTTGCTGGGGTAAGGAAAGGGCAAATGCTAAAGGCTTGATGGACGTGTCCTTTAAGATATTTCAACGTGTTGCTTGCAAGTTGCAGTTTTGTTAAGAATGTTTTTGGACTCTTCGTTTAGGTCATGTAGCTTTTAGGCTGTTTAAATTGTCGTGTTTTGCTGTAGAAAACAATGCGACGATTTTTAATTTTTGTTTTATCGGTTACAACTTACAAGTTACAACTCTCACACACACATTATCAGACTTGAACCGAGATTATGATACAACGATACAACCTATTATAAATATAGTTCCCATTCAAATTTTAGATACGTAAAATCTTATAACCAAATAGAAATACTAACAATCATATACGGATATTGAAAATTTAAAGTAGGTACAATTTGCATTTCTCTTACTCTTTTGGATAAAGATTCAGTGAAGACTTTCTCAACTCACACCTCTATAATTTCTTTGTTCAAAAAGAGAAAAATAGATTTCCCTCCAATGTAGTATTCCTCTAAAAAGTACATAAGAATACTTTATACAAATCTAACATTGTTTTCTCCTTTAAGTTCTTAGAAGTTGATTTCATGTTTTGTTAATTTTTAAATTCGATTTTTTATAATTATTACTGCAAGTTAGCAAAAAGTTAACTAACTTTTCAAGTTGCTTAAATTAGTACAACAAGAACGACAAAAGTTGTCTCAAATTATCTTTCAAATCGAAAATCCAAACTTAACACAACAAGCAGCACAAAGCTAGTAGTCTACATTCAGAAGTCAAAAATACTAGAGGTTCAGTTAACATGTTCGAAGAAAGGCCCATTTATCAAATTGGCCCAATATAGTTAAGGCCCATCTTCTAAATCCCGCAAGGGTTTAAGCTTCTTCTTCTCGACTCATCAAAAAAAAAAAAAAATCTGATGAACGCCATTAACGCTACCATTTTCGTTTTCTAATTCGTATCTCAAATTTTCATACCGGAGAAGATGAATTCTCTTCACCGTATTGTAGGATCGATCACCAGAACAACGATCGCACACCCAATCTCCTCCAGGGTTCCGCACACCCTCCCTTCGATCCTCGCCGATTTCATGTCCACAAAGCCCCGAAACGACGACGACGAAGACAAATGGAACGACGCGTGGGAATCAGCTTGGCTCCCCGACGATCTCACCGACAAGACCCGAGCGCCGTGGGAGACGGACGTGAACTTCCCTTCCACGGAGGGGGAAATCGACGTGGAGGCGAAGGCGTTCGTGGAGGATATGAACGAGCACTGGGACGAGAGGAGAGGGAAGAGCGGGAAGAAGGAGGAGGAGAAGAAAGAGAGGAAGGAGATCGGAGGAGGAGAGTCGCTGTACAGCGTGGAGACGATGAAGAAGGATTATAGGTTGAAGAAGCAGAGAGTTCACGCGTCTTTGTGGGTTAAGGAGATTGAGAAGATGGAGGAAGCTAAGTTGGGGGATGATTCTGGATCTGGTGGTGGAGGTGCTGATGATATCGATAGGCTTCTTGATAGCTGCTCTGAGTAAGGATTCTTCTTTTTTTGCACTAATCTTCACTTACTAGGTCTGTGATTGCTTTGAGGATTGACTTCTGGTGATTGCACAATGTGAAGAGCATCTTTATATAGTGCATTGTAGAGATTGTTTATGTGGATTAGAGTCTGGTGCTTTAGGTTTAGCTAAAGATTGTGATTTGATTGTCCATCTAGTATACATAGATTGCAATGAGGATTTGAATCCTGGTGATTTAGGTTTACCTAAAGCCCTATTGTGATTTTGTGAAGCATGTTCACTTAGTATACATAGATTGTTTCAAGAAATCGAGTCCTGGTATTTATAGATTTAGTTAAAGCTCTGTATCTTGAATCTCAAACAAGCATAGTGTTGTTTTCAACGCAATAGCTATGATTTGTTATCTCTCGTCATCTTCACTTGCTAGGTCTGTGATTTAGCTAATTCACGAAACCATTCTGTGATTTAGTTGAGATTTTTACATACATAGATTGCTCTGAGGAGGAATCGTGTCGTGTTGGTTTAGGTTTAGCTAAATCCTTGAAGAAGATTGTGATATGCTCATGATCATCTACTGCATTGGGTTTAACTCAAAAACATTGCAGAGATTGTTTTTTGGGATTTCTTGGTGTTTCTTATAACCTCACTTGCTTGTTATGTTTATATATAAATTTGAATGTGTTTGATGGTCAGTGTGCTTCTTGGTGATTTTGAACTTTCAATACTCAGGATTTTCGACTCGGTAGACCATGATTTCGACAAATTGGAAGTCTCAAGTGGATCTGAACTGAAAAACAAGCCTGATGGTTGGGAATCAACAACAAAAGAACAAGATGGAAATCTCTGGGAAATGTCACAAAGAGAAGAAGACATTCTTCTCCAAGAATTCGATCGCCGCATTTCCTTCTGCAAATTTCAGGTACCACCCATTAAAATATTCCTTAATTTGATTCATCAAACATGTTATCATACCACTGCAACATAGTTTAATTCGACGTTAATTGATATGTGTATCTTTGATGTGTGCAGATAGCTAGTTTTATAAAGCAACACATATTCAGCAGGAGGAGACCGATTGATGGGTGGAGATATATGATCGAAGTGATTGGTCCAAATGCTAGAAAAGGCAAAGGTAGTGTTTCTAGGCTCCCTGCTTTGTCCGATGTTTCGACTCAACCCTTTAAAGAAGAAACTGGTAGTCTCAGTACCTTCAAGCGTCGGTCAAACAGAGATTTGTGAGACTTAAGGAGGAGGAGTTCATGACAAATGACAGTGGTTCTATAAGTGTCGCAATGTTGTGAGATTGTTTACAGGGATCTACAGATTATGTCACGTTAAAGACAATACGCTTTAGATCCTTAGTTTGCAGATATGAATCTGATGTTGTGAACTGAAGAGTTATAGTTATTTTATATGTATGATCTAAGTTTCATTTTTTGAACACCTGAAAATGTATGATCTAAGTTATCTGACGATAGTTGTTCAAACAGCATTAGTCAATTTGAAAAGGAAAATATTGGGAAAAAAGCAGAAATAAGCGAGAGTTAGGATTCAAGTAGAGGGGCCAGCCAACAAGCCTATCAAAGCATAAATAAAATTGTGAAAAACTATGGAGATGCTGTGCTTATCGATCCCCTTTCCTCCCGGTCTGCTTAGCAAGCGCTCTACCATCTGAGCTACATCCTGTTTCATGTATAAAGTTGGAAAGTTTTTACTAAAATTAAATAATATAAATAAACATTCCAAAAAAAGAATGGAAATGCGGGATATCGATCCCGTGCCTCTTGCATGCTAAGCGAGCGCTCTACCATCTGAGCTACATCCCCATTTTCTTTTCCTATTAACTAAGAACTCCTAAACAAAATAGACTTAGCTAAGCAAAACTTGGGAGCTTTTTCATCTCTGTTAACGTTGAGCAAACTTTTGATTATATGAATTTTTCGCAACATAATTGAACAAATACGTTTCAGTTTTGATTAGATAAGAAGCTTTTCCATATTTGATTTAGTTTTATTTTATACAAGAAAACTAAGTTCAATTAGGCTGATTAAATTTATCAAAATTCCTAAAGTTGTTAAAATTATTGCACACATTATAGGAATTGAACTGCTGTGATTACCATCAAGGAAAACAGTAATCACAAATGTATAAAGATATAAGGCCTTTGCTATGGGCAGTTCACAGAATAACACAAACACCCCCCCCCCCCCC
>NC_027749.1:43454404-43467807 GCF_000695525.1 Brassica oleracea var. oleracea
CCCCCCCCCCAGGATGTGTCCTAAACCATAAGTGGCAACTGGTTCAGTCATAGCTGAATGAATTGTTGGTAAAATCAACAAGATTCTGCCTTGACTCATTCACAATTGCAATTCCATGTTTCATCTCCTTCAAAGCTAAGACTAGAAGTAGAAAATATGCTAAAAGTAAAAACAAATATTCGTACTCCGAATAGTTTATGGACACAAGACATATGTAGAAACCTATCTTTACTTAATCAATCAAGCAGGAGGTGAATGAGGTGATGAGTCTACGCGGTGGTGGAAGAGTTTAGTCAATGCTCGACGCTCACAATCCTGAAATGAAAACCAAGTTCAACAATCTCATCAACGTTTACTTGCTCATGAAATTGAAACAGATGATACAATCTCTATTTATGTTTTTACCTTGAACATGTTAAGGCGTAATGGTCTACTTGGATTGAGTCTCTGAAGTTTAAGGTACGTGTATGCAAAACTCAACTGATCTCGTGATGTAAACCGGTCAACTTCATTGAACCAAAGACATGAGAATAGGTTTGACATTGGTGTATGAGCTCTTACTATAAACGAACCTTCAGGCACATCTAACAAACACACACAAAAAGGGTTAACGTGATTGGTAAGAGAGAAGTGAATGATTGATTGATTAACTCACAACTTGGAAGAGGAGAGTTAGGATCTGAAGGGTCAAACTTTTTTAGTCCATCTGATCGGTAGAACATAAACTGTTCATCAATGGCAGTGTGGTTGTACTTGTTGAGCCGTTTGTTCTGTACCACCTCATCCCAAACACAGTGTCGGTCATAATGGTTTGAGATAGCGAACTCTGACTTTGTTCTCCATAAGAAGAAGTCAATTATCAGCAGAGGATCTGTAGTAAGTCTCATCTTACTGTCTATCCAAATCGAATACCTGAATAGAAAAGAAAAAAAGCAAAACAAGAATTGGTAATGACTTTGATTGGTTCACTGATTCAAGCGTTTCAGTAGCTTGAGTACTAGTAAACTAACCTCACCTAGAAGAAGGAAAAAGGCGGTGTGACAGAAACTTTGGAACTTTCCCTGTCTTCCGCATGTCAGTGTAAGGCAAATTGCTTACTACTACAGTTTTCCATAGACCAACAAAGCCTTGCTTGTCAGGAACATGCCCTTCACTAGCCAGTTTTGATAGTGTTTGCTCATCAAGAAACATCACAAAACAAACATTTCGCTTTGAGAACTCACTGATCTGAAGAGAACAAACAAGCAAATGAGAGCTCTACATGAATACTATGTGTTAGGCCGGCGGGTTTGGCTAGTTCGGTTTTTGGGTAGTTCGGTTCAGTATTCAGTTCGGTTTTAAAATCTTTTACCAAACTAACCGTAGATTTTGGTTTAAATTATATGTGGGTTAAAAATTTAAGTAAAATCGGTTAAATAAGGGTAATTTTTGTTAATTTGGTTCAAAATTTTGGTTAAATCGATTAGTTGGGTTCAAAATTATGGTTAGTTCGGTTAGTTGGGTTCAAAATTATGGTTAATTTAGTTAGTTCGGTTCAAAATTTGGTTAACAAATTATTTTTTTTTAAAAACCGAATTAACCGATTACCAAACCGAAAATTGAAGTTTTAAATCTATCGAATCGAACGGAACTGTTCACCGAACTATCATTCGGCAGGTTTGGTTAAAAAATCCCAGCCTATGTGTCGTGAATATTTACTAAAAAGATAAGTTTGAAACCTTTTTGGTTGCAGGTCTTCTTAGAAAATCAGAGCTTCCAAAAATGCAAGAAGACACAGAGACTACACAGTTCTTCATGTAGGCTCTATCCTTTTCGCTCAAATCAAATCCACTACCTTGATGAAGTCCTCCTTTCACAAAACCACAGTGAATTGTCTGGTTTATCGCAGAGTAAGACCTCTCTCTTTCCTTGAGTGTTTGGTGTCCTCCAAATCTAGGCTTATCAGATGTCTCAGTCTCTACAAAGCCTAAGGAAAAGGGCTTGGAATCTAAATACTCGTGAGGCTCAAGTATGTGATTAACAGACTCAGCAAGTGGAACTTCACAAGGCAAATCTGCAAACATCTAAGGTTAGATCAAGAAACAAAACTGAAACACTTAGTAGAGACTCAAAAAGATATATATATATATATATATATATATATATATACGTTTGTTTCTCTTCTTGCTTCCTGGTGGTTTTTGAATGTGGGATGAGTTTAATCCCATATCAAGCTCCGATGACGTGAAGAGATGAGTTTTCAAGTGATCTACATTTGAATAAAAATATAGCTTAACACAATAGCTTTTAGCACAAACCCATAACACAAGAAAAGAGTTTGCTTACGGTTTCGCTCGGAATGAGGTAACAACTCAGAACCTAACACCAAATCCAAATCAAGAAAAGAGTTTTTAATTAGAAAAGAAAAAAGAGACATACATGTTCTCTTAACATTAAAGCTTTACCATGAAAGAGAAGTTTATGGCCAGAGAAGATGCAAGAGAAGAAGAAAAGCGAGACGAAGAAGAAGAACAAGTGTGACAGCTTCAACTTCCCTATCCTACCACCAAACTTCTTTCCTCTTCTAAGAAGTAGAAATGAATTATCATTCTGACCAGAAGGGTTCTGGTAAGAAGAAGAAGCAACCGTGCTTCTTCTCTCCGGTAACATTATCACCTGAATATTCATACCAATCAAGAATTTAACATGTCTGAGCTCAGAGATGCATGGATTTTCAAAATCATCTCAATCAACGCACACGAAAAAAGCATACTTTACAACCAAATTTATTCCAAGAACATGTGATTTCGCCGTTCTTGATTACTCAAACTAGAACAAGAATCTCACAGAACACAATGAGACATGAATTTTCAGACAAGATCCAAGATTCAGATTTGTAAGAATCTCTCGCACAAATCAAAAACTTTTCGAGAAGCAAAGACCAGATTCGAAAGAGAGAAGAGGAAAAGCTATTACCTGATTCGAAGATCTCTCTAGCTCACCGCCATGGAAAGACGCTGAGAGTGTATTAATTGTTCTTTTATTACAGTTAATGTCCAATTGTTGAAAAATAGGTTAATTAACTTATTAAATTAATTAATAATATCTCCGAAGGGTCTTGTTATTTGTCCCACATCGGTAGAGTACGAGTAGTTCATTCTCAAAGCGTGTGTATATAAGAGAAGCTTGATGAACTAGACAATTCATACCTTTCTCGGCCTTTTGGCTAAGATCAAGTGTAGTATCTGTTCTTATCAGTTTAATATCTGATATGTAGGCCATCGGTCCACATGATATTAACTCTATTTTTTTTGGGAGAAAGCTCGTTAAGGTAGCTTGCTATCTGGGTTTTTACGAGTCGTCCATGCGTTGCACTATTGCACGGGTCTGGCTCATCCCGCCAATTCTCTAGTTTAATTTTGGATCCCTCATCTTTGAGAATTTAATTTGTAACCCGGTAATCGGATTATACTTTCTTCTCATGTAAGTGGATAATTAATCGAATTGGGCTAATTGGTATGTTATCTTATAATGGTGTAGTTGGGCCTAAACGATGTTTAGCTTACTGGGCCTCTTTTGGCTAAGATTATTATCAAGTTTAATATCTGGAATCAATTTAAGAGTCGTCTATGCACTTGAATTTGTGAAAAAGTCCATCTTTTCCTTAGTCATTAGTTTAATCAGAAGATTAATTATCGAACTTCTTTTTAAGACTCAATACTGTAATCAAAATCTAGACCGAGAGATAACATTGCACATTTGGTTCCTTACGTTACGCGTTTTTAAATGTCTTTGAGATGCCGATTGCATATCAGATGTCCTGTTATATTTGCAAATTTCAGAATAACATATATGCTGGGGCCACTTTGAATATTTGAAGCATTATTTGTAAATCAGAGAGTCTTATAATTGTGATGGAGAGATTTTGATGTTCAGTTTCTCTTATATTAGATTCTATGATCTTATCTCCCTCTGCAAAAGATCCGGGTAATAAGCAAATTTTATATAAACTATAATCTGTGCAAATAAATTGTATTAATGTTGGACCAAGCTCGTTGCTTTAAAGCTTGGATTAGGCTAAAGCACAGATAACTCCTAAAACTAAAGCTAGTCCTCGGAGAAACAACTATAATAGCTTTTTGTAAACTAAATGGATTAGTACAACGTTGCCTATACAAAACATACATCATGTAGCATTCATCTTATGTGTTGTTATCCTTTAGTTCTTACAAGCATATATATATATGCATACACCGATGAATCTACTCATGTAAAATACAGAGATTAGTATCAATTAGATAAGGAAATACAATTGTTGTCAATCACACTAGTTAGCGACCACACAAGACTCTTCTCTCTATAGTCTAAACGCAAGAGTCTTCTGCTTCTCATGTGTCTCTATGGGAACAGCTTTCAGTTCACCTCAAGAAAGTGAATGTTTCACCACAAACTCTGAAGGAAGTAAGATAAGAACTTCTCTCAGACATTCTCTGTCATGTGGGGATCCGATTTTCCGTACCCACTTGCCTTATAAAAGTAGGTGGGCGCTTTGAAGCATGGCCAACCAATAAAAAAAAATGAGTACAAAACGTCTTCTTGCTTTTGCTGTTCTTTTCTTCTCCACATATGGAGACTGAGTAGTTAGATCATGATGTGATTCTAAAATTTACTTTAATATTTTATAACCTCAATTATTTTCCTTGAGAAGGATACAATGCTTATCTTCATCAACATCTGCATACATTTTTGGATCAAACCCATACTGTATTAGCTTTGGTGTCTTGTTTTTTTTTAATCCATGATGTTTCTTGAAATCTTACTGTTTTGAACAAACCCGAATCAGGTACCGAAGAAAGCAAGAACATCTAGAAACAAAACACGATTGGGGCAAATACCAATTTTAGAGTCCGTAAGTTGATTATGTCAATGAATAGTTTACCAATGTTTTAGACACGTATGTATTTATAAAACTTCAAAACCCGATATTTATTTTCTTTTTAGAAAATCAGCTAAATTTTTTTTTTTTTTTCATAATCTTAAAAGGAATATCGGTCTTTTTACTGGTGGACTGAAATTTAGATCATTTTTAGAATCAACACTTTACCTCTAGAGAAGGTTCAGATGAGTGTGGATATATAATATCACTTTGGGTAAATTCAGTCTTTTCCCATAATGAGTTGGCTACAAAGACATACATCTTCTTTGCATTTATTCTCTTAGTAAGGCCCTTTGGTTCTTAAGTTTCTCTCACATCACTTCATACCTATATTCAACGAAACAGTTAAGGTTTTTGTCTGCTTTGCCTTTATCACAGACAAACAATGGCCTTTAGGGTCATGATCTTTGCATATATTAGGTAAAATGACACTTTCATTATTTTAAGTTTCCTCATTAATAGCTCTTTCTGACAAACGTTTGATTTATAACCCTTTGAAGCTAATTGACAAAACTTTTATCTCTCTATAAAATTAACAAAACGTGGTGGAGCCATTGCTTTATAATTGTCTAATCATTTTTGCTGCATTCCGGATCTCTGTTTTTAACTTGATTAAAATGCTGTTTTTGACTTTCTAACCAAATTCCCCTTTTTGAGTTTTCTTTTGTGATCAAGAACACAACAAAGACATTACATAAGTTTTACAGTTTTACTGTGAGTTTTCTTCGTGTTTCAAAACTCTTAGGTTTAGTAGTCTCCATTGGGAATCTTGGAACATAACTTGGGGATGTCTTGTTCTTGTTCATGCTACTTCTTCTGTCTGAATCACCAGAAACCATAACAGATTTATAACTCTTGCAGCTCAACAAGAAACCACCACTTCTGCTGCTGCTATTCGTTTTCCGAATCTGCGGTGCATTTTTGGTAGGGACCCGAGGAATATGAGAAGAGCGGTTTCTTCTTACAGGGCTTGTTGCACATTCTGACATAACAGAGAAACCTGCTGCACTTTCTGTCACTACGCTCCACTCTATGCTTACTTCGCTCGGAGCATAATCACTTACTTGCCTTGTAAGAAAAGGTTTTGGTTTACCTGTAAGATTGTCTATCTCGAACAGATCCGAGCTAGAATCACTCCCTTCACTTCTTGATTCCCATGGAGGCATTGTGAGTTTCTTCTCGATAGTTACAGGAGATCCAAACACTTCAGGAGACTTCCTCTGCACCAAGTCTTCTTGCTTCTGAATCTTGATCAGTTCTGTGTTCAGATTCACTAAAGAACTCATCTGATTCTCGATCTTGCTCCCAGTGGAAGCAGAGCTTCTCTTAACCGAGATCTTATCATCCACATCAGAACAGCATTTACACCTAAGGTTTGAGAGAAAGCTCTTCTTATTGTTGTTCACCTTTTGAATCTGACCACTATTAGTCTTCTTGTCTTGCAAGGAACCGTTGCAGCTATTCACCAGTTTGTTCTTAAGCAACAAGCTCTGACTATTCCAGCTTGATTCAGTACATACACTCGCCGTTCCAGTAGATTTCTTCTCTGTCTGCTTCATTTCAACAACAAACCGCTCAACTTCGGGTTTTGTCAGAGACAGAACACTAGAACTCTGGTCTGAATCCATGTCTCCACTGAAGTACTTCTCAGCTCCAAACACACCAATCTCTGGTTCTTCAGGAGCTTTCTTAACCACCTTCTTCTCATCTCCAAGCTCCTGATCATCTATAGGATTGTTGTTAATGATTAGGGGGTTGCAGGGTTCCATGAGCGTCTTGGTTGCGACAACAGCTTCTTCCTTGATTCTCAAGCAAGAAGAAGAAGGAGAAGAAGAGACAGGGAGATTGAGGCTGGGATAGTTGTTGTCCTTGGTGAAATCAAAAGATATCTTTGGTGTTGAAGCAGATGATGATATTAACGTCACCATTTTTTTTAAATAGGGTTGCTTTGATTATCTTCTTCTTTTCTCTTTGCTGGTGTGTGAATTAGATTAGAGTATAAATAAAGAAACATGACAAAGTTTTGAAAGCTGGTTTCTATGAAGCTTAAGTGTTATGATCACTGTGACTGGGTTCCACTTTGAGACACTGGCCAGTTGTTTGTATGTGAACTGAATATAAAAATATTGTTCTTGGATAAATGTCTGTCAATTATATTAAATACTATAACGATGGTGTTATCCCGTGACCGCAAAATAAGTGATATATTATAATAACTACGGAATTAATCTGAAAATGACTAAAAGTGACTTATAATAAGTATCATTTTTTATTAAAAAACATCATTACTAACGTTTATCCTGAAAAATAAAATCATTAGATTTTTTTTTAGAAAATTACATTTTACATTTTACAAAGAGCGACGATATATCCATCCATGTTGACTACTAGTCTCCTGCGTAATTATCTAAAACGGATGCATGCATGGTAATTCAGCAGACAGACATCTTTGACGAAAAATATTACCTAGCCGACACAACATAATGGACGGCTATACTCCAAACGCAGTTTAACTATATATAACCATAATTAACGATGGACCTGCCTGATAACCACGATATACTTTTATGCATCTTTCGAGCTCTGGATACATGTAGAGCTCGAAAGATGCATACATGTATCAGTTACCAAAAAAAAAAAAAAAAAAAAAAAAAAAACTACATACATGTAATTATGTCTTTTACAGAATGCGTTATGTATCTCCTAACTTGCAGATGCGTTTCTTAGTCCTACAAAGTTATGATCATAGGTCTTAGACCAGAATTTTAATTCAATTATTCACACATATAAAATATCTCATATGCAATTAGGCTCGCATAACTATAGATAGTTGAAATTAAATAATATATTGCACAAACTTGTTAACCCACATCATACGTACGATTAACATATGCCACTCGTTTCAATATTTTAAATTCGAAAATAAACCAACTCTTCGTACAAATAGGGTGTTTAAAGTTTTATATCAAAGTGAACGTGTAGTTTTTTGATAACTTCAAATAAAAGTATTGCATTGTTTCACATACGTATTATGGGCTGACAAGATTTCGGACTCACATGTCAGGGGATTGACGTTGGAGATGAATTTAGCATTTTCCCACAGGGCCCATCACTTAACAAGATTCGGATCATTGGTACCAGGAGCCTAGTCGAGATTAGCTCGACTAACCTATCAATCGGTTTTAGAGCTCAACTGATCGGCTTGGCCTCACGATCACCTGGCTGACTGGATCAATGTCGGCCCATTAAGCCATCGCTCGGCTGGAAAACCCATCAAGCATTGATTTGGGCCTGAACTACTAGGACGAACGAGTGATAGACAAGTCGAGCCTATAAAAAGAGGACAAATGGGAAGAGAAAAGGAGGGAAAAAAGGAGGCTAAAACATTGACGGCAAAATTTAGGGTTAGACAACCGATCGAGTCTCTTTGTATTCTCGTCGGTGCTTTTAGCAAAGCTCCGACCTTCTTTCTTTTCCATAATCTCCTTGTAATCACGATTGTTATCACATACCGATCAATAGAACGTCTTTGTAAAACCCACAAAAACGAGTTCATTTTACTTTCAGTCGATCAACCAAACTCGTATTCAACAATTGAGTTGAAAAGTGAATCTAGATTAACTTGGATTTATTTTTTAGGTTTTCGTTTAAGAAAACTAAAATATATTAAATTAAAAGATTAGGCCATGGTTGAAATTCACTTAAGAGGAACAAAAATACAAAACAAGAAGCACGAGGGATGTGTGTATTTTGTTGCATGGGGGAGATAGTGACAAAGACCATCGAGTTGGGTTTTCTTAAATTATAATAGTGTTCAGATACGCTCAATAAGTAATGTGATATTGTATATTAGAAAATCCATTTGGATCATATCTTGTAAGATTCTAACTACCAGATAACTATAAATAAATGTGTTACAGTGTTATTTTCTTCAGAACATTACGAGATCAGATTTTAATAAATTGCCAATCAAGGAAACTGTGTTATGTAATTTATAAAATATGCTAGAGTTATATCATAGCCCACTTATAAATAGTAGAAACGTTAAGCTTGACCCCACAGTTTACGTGTTTGATTCTCATCCTCAAAGACAAGCTACTTCTCTTCTTTCTTTTTTTTGGGGTCAAAAACAAGCTACTTCTCTTCGTTAGGAGTAGACATTTGATCCGTTAAATTTGATTCGATTTGTTATTCGTCTCGATTCGATCTAAAATTTCCGAATATCCGTAAACTTTCGAAACAAAGCAAATACTAAAAATCAATATCCGTTAAAATCGAACCAAATCACAAATATTAAAATTTTGAGAAGCGGATATCCGCTCCGATCTAAAAATATATTAATATATATACATTTTAATTATACTTAATGTTTTAAATGTATACGTTTATATAATTATTATTATAACATATGATTTGACAAATTCTATTCACATTGTTACTTAAATAAAAGTATTACATAAAAAAGAAGAGAAAAAATTTATAAAACAATTATAACTTTTTTTCTTAAGTTTTGTGTTATTATAATTGTTAACTAAGTTTAAATTCTACAAAATATGTACTTTCATTATTTCTTTTAGTTTTTATTTTGTATATCATGCAAAAAAATATTAAAAAATAAATTTGTATTATTTTTTAAAGATTATTTGTATTAATCAAAGCGGATAAGATATCTGTAAGTATTCGTAAATATCCGCAAATATTTATTTATTTTTCGGATATCTGTTTTTCCGGATATCTGTAACATACGAATCAAATCACAAATACTTTCAAAAATTCGGATATCTGATCCGTGTCCAGCCCTACTCTTCATTCCGACTAGGGGTGGGCGTTCGGATACCCATTCGGGTTCGGTTCGGATCTAATCGGGTTTTGGGTTTTCGGGTTTAAAGATTTCAGCCCCATTCGGGTATTTCTAAATTTCGGTTCGGGTTCGGTTCGGATCTTTGCGGGTTCGGTTCGGATTCGGATAATCCATTTAAATTATTTTTAAAATTTTAATATTCATTATATGCTTAAAATTATTCAAAATCTATAAAACAAAATAATATATTACATATAAATTTGTATAATATATGTCAAAATGCCTAAAATTAACATATAAATTGGTTTGATTTGAATATTTGGATTGAAAATCAATAGATATTTCAAGCATTTTGGTGTTTTGAATATATTTTAGCTATTTTAGACATTTACTTTTGACTATTTATGTATATTTTCAAGTATTTTAGAAAACTTAAAAGTATATTATATATTTTGGATGTTTTTAACATATATTAAATCTAAAATTAAGTAATATATTTAGGTATATAAATTTATTTCGGTTACATTCGGGTACCCGAGATACTTCGGTTTGGGTCGGGTTCGGTTTCGGTTCTTTAATATCAAAATTTTGAACCCGTTCGGATATTTGATCAATTTCGGTTCGGGTTTGGTACTACTTTTTTGGATCGGGTTCGGTTTGGTTCTTCGGATCCGGGTTTTTTGTCCAGCCCTAATTCCGACAAAAATACTATTTATTATATATATCTTTTTTTTAAATACTATTAATTTTGTTACCTTCTTTTTTTGAAACTTCTTATTTTATTACCTTTTTCCGTTGAAAAGAAAGATAAAGTATTGTCGTTTCTAGATCAACATCGCTTTTTCGGTCTTTCTTGGCTGTTATTGAAGTTCTGACCTCTGCATTTTGCTTGTATTATTCACTATAGAAAGAGTCCGTCATCATCAAATTTTTGGTGACTTTCTATCAAATGTTCACAAGGTGTTTGTTTCCTTTTTTTTTTTTTTTTTGTTGTTGGTAAAATGGTGTTTGCTTACTTTGAAGCTCAGTATGATCTTTCCTCTGTCGAATCGCGTTTATAGGCCTTAGTTCTAGGTTCTAACTTTCACTTGTTTATGTTTTAGTGTCGTGTTTCTCTTTCTTAAAACTTTTGTTTTTGGGAAAACTTTATCTTAACGTAACAGTTGTGTTGTTCCTCCTGTTGTGATTTCAAAGCTGATCTATAGAGATGCGAAGAACACAATTTCGGCAAGAAGGAATAGAAAGCAGTTTTGTTCCCTCTTGTCCTTTTGGATCATGTAATATTTTTGGGTTTTAGGTTTACTCTTCTTTGCTCTGCCTTGTTTTAATTTGTTTTTGCCATGTAGAGCATCCCTTAGATTATACTTAATTGGTATGATCTGAACATCGATATTAGCATTCTTAGCAAAAAAAAAACATATACATTGGAGCCATCTCTTTGTACTGTCAGATTTGTATTTTGTATTTCAAATGTATCTTTTCAAGGTTTAAGGGAAAATTTTCAATGTGAAAAATAGTATTTTTCAACTGAAAGATATAATATTGTTTTATGTCTCGATTAGTATTGTGTTTAAGCTCATCTTAATGAATTTTTGAAAGCTCTATAAGGATATCAAAATCGCATAAAAAGCAGTTTAAAACAGAAAAAAGCCCATTAAGAGAGAGGCGAGAGAATCGCTCTCTTCTCTTTCTTCCCTGCGACCTCTTCTCCTCGTCGCAACCCCTGCTTTGCCCTATGGCCAGAGATGAAAAGGCGATTTCGAGGCTCTCGCTGGGGACTTCTTCCTGTTATGGTGTCTCAACAACTACCATGGTGTGTCGGTTGTGTTGGATCTATTGGTAGCTCTCGACGGCTAAGGGTTTCGTGTCGTTACCCTCTTTCGTCTCTACTGCTTCTTCGGGTCTACCTATTCCTCCGCCTGCTGATAGGAGCTCCATTTCCTCTGTTCTTCAAAGTTTCAGAAGGAAGTCGACCTTCTGGTTCTTGCCCACTTAATGTTCTGTAGCCAACTCTTTATGTACGGTGCTTCTGTGATGTGACCGGAGTCGAGCCAAGCAACCTCTGCTTGCATCAATTAGCTCTCACCAGCTCTTCAACTATGGCTACTCCTCCTCTGGTTGGAATCTCAGGGACTGGTTTCATTGACTTCCGGAGTGGACATCGTCTGGGGTGGACTCTTCTGTGTTCTGATGGCCGGACCAAGGCTTGGTCACCCTTGCTTCGCATGTCGCCTTCGGGATGGTCTGCGGTTCCTTGGACCGTTCTCCGGCTGAAATCTCCAATGATCTCCGTTTTGCTTGTATCCAGGTGCCGGTTTCTTGCCTCTTCAGATTCTACTGAAACTGAACGTTTGTTCATTGACACCATACCCAAGCCAAGCTTTAAACATTTTCTTAGGAATGTGTTTAGACCTTTATTGTTCTAAGGAAGTCTTTTTTACTTTTTTTTGTGGCTTACTTAGACACCAATGCTTTAATTAGCTTTCATAGATTCATTAAGTTTGATTTCATCAAAACTACTGTATCACCTTGTATCATTAACTTGTTTAATGAAAATTCACATACTTAACAAAAAAAAACGAGCAATATGTAACAGTCGCCAGACAATCGAATTAGAGATTTTAAATGTTTGGAATCCACCACAATAATTTACAACAAAGACATCTACACTATTCAAGAAAAAATAATAAATATCATTTTTTTTAACTTTAATAAATATCTTTACAAATAGTTTTAAAACAATCAACTGTAAGCTCAAGAGTTTGGAGCTTGATAGGTTGCTGCAGTGGTGGAGTTTTGGTTCGTGTACATGTGTTACACATGGAGAGTAATGTGTGACACATGCTTCGGAGAATAAAAAGGAAACGTCAAGATGCGATGATCTGTGATATTTCCATATGCTTGGTTGACGAAATAATCATCAAAAGATGTTATTATATCATAAATTGGAAGATTTGGTGATGCTAAAATATAGGAAATATTATATTAGATAATAGGAAAAGATTATTTAATATATATTGTGGCTTTACCTAAGATAAGGGTTAGAGCTTTTACGTTGTAATTCTCAGAGTGAAACACAAAGGGTTTTGGGGTTTCATAGCTGAGTGAATTGGTAGACTTGATCAACAGGTGTTGAGTCAAGCAGGTTGGATGTGTTAGAAATCGATCCGTGTCGAGTTGTGTAATTCGGATCAAACAAGTCTGTAAGAGATTGTGTAAAGGATTTCTAATAAAAGATATACGAGTTCTTGGAATTACTTTGTGTCTTGTGTTTTTGTTGTATCTCGATTTTACAATTGGTATCAGAGCAGGACACCTAAACAAAGGAGGGTTCTTCGAACCAAGGTGAGATCCTGAGAAGAGAATATGGCGACTTTGGCACACAATATTTTGCTGCTAAATGATATGAATTATGGATATTGGAAAGTGAGAATGAGAGAAAATTTACGTGGAGCTGATGAAGATATATGGACAGTTGTTCAATCTGGATGGGAAGAACCGTGGGTGATGCAAGAAGACGGCTTGAAGACACTTAAATCAAAGACAAAGTGGACTGCAACAGAGAAAAAGCTTTCAAAGTTTAATGCGAAAGCACTGGATACAATCTTCAGTTCTGTAGACGGAAAGCAATTTGAGCTTATACAGAGCTGTGAATCAGCTAAGGAGGCTTGGGATATACTACAAAAT
>NC_027749.1:43467848-43468429 GCF_000695525.1 Brassica oleracea var. oleracea
AAGATTGGACTTGCTTGCATCACAGTTTGAAGACATAAGGATGAGTGACGATGACAAGATATAAGAATTCAGTGCAAAGCTTAGCTCCATAGCCAATGAAGCACAAGTTCTAGGTAAAAAATACAGAGATGCAAAATTGGTGAAAAAACTTTTGCGATGTTTGCAGCACATAAAGCGGCAATAAACTTGACGATGAACACCGATGAACTAAAGTTTGCTGAGGTAGTAGGGATATTAAAGGCTGAGGAGATGGAATTGGAATCTAAGTTTTCAAAGCCTGCTCAAGACTCTAGAGAGAGATGCAAAATTGGTGAAGAAAATTTTGCGATGTTTACCTACTAAGTTTGCAGCACATAAAGCGGCAATAAACTTGACGATGAACACCGATGAACTAAAGTTTGCTGAGGTAGTAGGGATATTAAAGGCTGAGGAGATGGAATTGGAATCTAAGTTTTCAAAGCCTGCTCAAGACTCTAGAGTTACAGTTGATGAAGACATCCAAAGAGCTCAAAAACTTGAAGAATCTATTCACCTGATGATTCAGAAACTTGAAGAAACCATGAATCTCTTGTATAAGATGT
>NC_027749.1:43468540-43472556 GCF_000695525.1 Brassica oleracea var. oleracea
CAGAACAAATTGACAAGAAGGGTGAATCAAAGTGTAGGATGACAGAGAATGATGAGGAAGATGAGCTTCAATCTCTTAAGAGAGTAATCGCAGAGCAGAACCGAGTTCAACAAGAGTCTGAAATAAAGTTTCATCAGATGAAACAGCTGCTGAATCAAGAACTTGAGAAGAGTCAACTTCTGGAAAGATAACTTATTGAGAACTACAAGAAAGTAAGAATGTTGAACACTGGATCAGCAAGTCTGGATCTTATCTTGTCAATGGGGTAGTCTCCAAAAATTAATTGGGGTTTGGGTTATCAAGGATCGACTTCACAAGATTATGACGAGGCTGGAGGAATAAAGTTCATAAAAGTTGAAGTAAAATCAGATGACAAACCAAAAGCTGAAGAAAAATTAGGATCAGTGACAAATACTAAAGAGAATCAAAACACAGCTTGTGGAAATGGAGGCTTGTTCTGTAGAAAGCGAGGTCATCATGGAACTAGTTCTCACACGGTTGACAAGAATGAAGAAATCAAGTTTGTAAAACGCTCAGTCCCAGCTGTTTCAGCTGTACTAAAGGATAAAACTCAAGCAAAGATTGCGATTCCAAAGATACAAGATATAAAAGTTGTTGCTAAGCGAAGGAATGGCTGTCACTTTTGTGGTAAGATTGGACATAGTGTTGCTTTCTGTTATTCTCGGAGAAACCAGATTGAGCGAGCTTGGAGGATGGGTCTTTGTTATGTGGAACCTAGAAGGTATGGACATGTATGGATAGCTAAGAATGATCTGTATCCCAAGTTTACGAAAGGTGTGCCACACGAGCATACAAATGTGTCATACACTCGAATGGTTGATCAATATACTGTGAAGAACCAGTTCGATGGCCTAGGAGGTATTGAGAGTTTTTATGGTCCAACAAGTATCATGAAGTTTTTCACAGAGTTTTTCACTCAAGCAGGGGGAGATGGTACTTGATTCAGGAGGAGTTTAAGTTAATACTTTGATTGGATGTATGATGCATATTGTGCTTAGAGGTTATTGAGCTTGAGTTGTAAAACTCAATGAAAAAGGGGAAGAATGTAAGCTCAAGAACTTGGAGCTTGATAGGTTGCTGCAGTGGTAGAGTTTTGGTTCGTGTACATGTGTTACACATGGAAAGTAATGTGTGACACATGCTTCGGAGAATAAAAGGAAACGTCAAGATGCGATGATGTGTGATATTTTCATATGCTTGGTTGACGAAATAAGCATTAACGGAATGTTATTATATCACAAATTGGAAGATTTGGTGATGCTAAAATATAGGAAATATTATATTAGATAATAGGAAAAAATTATTTAATATATATTGTGGCTTTACCTAAGATAAGGGGTAGAGGTTTTACGTTGTAATTCTCAGAGTGAAACACAAAGGGTTTTGGGGTTTCATAGCTGATTGAATTGGTAGACTTGATCAATAGGTGTTGAGTCAAGCAAGTTGGGTGTGTTAGAAATCAATCCGTGTCGAGTTGTGTAATTCGGATCAAACAAGTCTGCAAGAGATTGTGTAAAGAATTTCTAATAAATGATATACGAGTTCTTGGAATTAATTTGTGTCTTGTGTTTTTGATGTATCTCGATTGTAACACTCCAAACAATGTCTCAAGTCAACCCACAATTACTCTGTAGTCTGTATAATGATTCAACTAAACTTAATGAAATCGGGTTTTTAAATATAAAGCTATGAGCAATTTTTGTTGGTCGTTTTTAGATGAGTTTCTAACCATTAAAAAAGAAAGGAAAAACAGTTTCTGCGGGATGAATTTTTCCTTTAAACTTAAAATACTCATTTTTTTGTCAACAAACTTAAAATACTCATTTAAATGCTGTTTCTTGCTATTTGTTAAACTTTACGTTATTGTTTAAAACTATAAATATAATTTAGTCAAAAAACCTAAATATATAATTAAATACTAATAGAAGCTGTTATAAGATATTTTTCTGGGTCTCTAATTGTTAATGTTGCTCTAACGGACATGTTTTATGATAAAAGACTAAGACATTAGTGATACTTGTTATGTCACATGGTTTTGGGTATACTTCTCTTCTCTGTAAAGATTAATGATCTCAAATAACATTGAGAAGAGAAAAATATTTTAAAGTGACCTTCATAAATTCTTTAAATTCTCTTTTAGCCTTTTCATGCAATAAGTAAAAGGAGGATAAACTGGTCACGGAGGCCCTCCACGTCGGACTAGAAAATCGACCAATAGGGTTGCTTGTTTCTTCCACGTCAGACACGGTTTGGGCTGTCTTTTTTGATCCATAAATTGTACGGAATTGGGCTTCTTTTGTTAATCCGTAATTTTTTTATTATTGGACTGGTCTGTTAACGAGCTTCGCATTATGTTATTAGTTTTGAGAAACCTGAGTCTTAGAATGGACTTTGGTTAAAGAAAATCATTTATATGGCCCAGTAGATCTCTTCGGTTTCGAAACGTTCTCTTCAATGGAGTTAACTAATCCAAACACAAAGCGACTGTTTGTGTTTCCATGAATCTGTTTCTCTTACTCTACCTCCACGTCTCCATCTTTACTCTGTTAATCAATAATGGATCACGTTCGTAACACCTCCTGCATTCCACTTTATATATACTCTTATCTAAACAGATGGACCCTTTTTCTCTGATTAAGGATGGGCGGCTTTCAGGAACATATTGGCTGAGATCCTTGAAGCATCAGGGCTTATGGTGCCGAATCAGGTTGGGATACTCTCTACTGGTGTTAAGTGTTAACTAATAAGCTCTCTGTTTCTCTCGGGTCTTATTCTCACTTCCTCTTGAAAACAGAAGCCTTCTGATGCAGAGGAACATCTGGTTGGACTTTCAGATGATGTGGGCGTTGGATTTATACCTGACCATGGTAACCAACCCTCCTCTTCTACTGTTGATCGAGCAACTGACTCGACAGGCCAGGATGAAACCGGTGTTTCTAAGGTAATCAGAGCTGACCAGAAACGGTTCTTCTTTGATCTTGGGAATAATAACAGGGGCCATTTCCTGAAGATATCTGAGGTAAATCGTAGAAACAGTTCTTCTTTGATGTTATTTAAACTCTCTTGAGAGCGTGGTTTTAAGCAACTCTCAATACATGAAAATATATAGGTGGCCGGTTCTGACAGGTCCTCGATCAGCTTGAATTGGTGAGCAAGACGTTGCAAGTGGAGCAAAAGCTATTCTACTTAGATCTCAAGGAGAATCCTCGCGGGAAGTACCTGAAGATATCGAAGAAGACGTCGGGTTCGAGGTCAACCATCATCGTTCCTTCCTCCGACATCTCCTGGTTCCTCGATCTCTTCAATTACTACGTCCGACGAGCACGAGAGCAAAGAGTTGCAGCTTGATTCCAAGGTTCCTTATTAACTCTGTCTCTGTCATCTCTCTTTCACTCTCTTATTCTACTGGCGTTGACTTTTTTGAGTTCTTTGTGATTTAGGTGTTTTACTTTGATACCACTATCCGTCGTCGGCAAACACCTCGAAATATCCGCCCGTGACTACCGCTCTTTCGAACCAACCCTATGGTTTCAGCGGCTTTAACATCATGGCGACGCAAATCAGCAAGAAGAGGAAGGTGAGTTTCATTGTGTCCTTTTCTGTCCTCATTGATCTCCTTCGCGGAATCGTAGTTTGAATTGTATCTGTGTTGAGTTTCTGTAGTTTGTAGCCGACGGTGTGTTCTTTGCTGAGTTGAATGGGGTGGTCTTGCCGTTGGCAAGTATAGTTTTTAATGCTTACTGCGAAATATTATTCATCAACTGATACTTGATTTTGCTCACATCCCAAAAGAGAGAGTGTGCTTAGTTTAGTTATCAAGCCATTTCCTTCATAGGGACAGTGGCAGTTTCTCTAAAGTTGTTGTGTAGTTTTCATTTCTCTTGCTGATTTTGGAATGATATTGTATTGTATAGGGTTGATATGGTGTCTTGAGATTCGTCATGGAGAGTGGAGCTAAGGTGAGGTGTGTACACATCCCTTTTCTCTATTTTTTT
>NC_027749.1:43472848-43485886 GCF_000695525.1 Brassica oleracea var. oleracea
TTTTTTTTTCTAATATCAAGATTATGTGTGTGAATGTTGTTTTATAAAATCACAATATATGCAAATATATATTTTCATCTAAGAAAATATAGATATAAAGAAATATTTTATTACTTCAAAAAGTATATTTTATGTTATTTTAAAATATTTTATAAATTTAATATTTCTATTTTGTGAATTTTCCTTTTTAATAAAATCATATTATATATACATATATTTTCTTTAAAAAAAAACTTTTTTAATGTTTCCTTTTTATTATATATGTTATTTGGAACATTTTAAAAGGAAATTAAATAAAAATTCAATAATAGTATTTAAATGTAATATTTTTAATTCATTAAAAGTATCAGTGTAATCAACTATCGTGAGAGTTAACGTGAGTGCGATACATAAAAAACTGACTTTTCAAATAATATTATAGAGATATAATTTACGATGGAGTTAAAGACAAATTTGATGGGAAAATTTAATAAAATATAGCATATTGCATATAGTTTATTTTTAAAGCATCCTTGCTTTAAGATGCTTTGGCGCCGTATTGAATTTTTGGTGTTGAACTTTTTCATGATGAGGCTCTGTTGATTTGTAATTGGTCCATCCGTTTACGCTTTTTTTTTTAAATGGGGTTTTATATTTTAAGTTGGTTATTGAAATATTTTTTCTTTTCGTTAATTTATTCGAGATGAGATTCCAATCTTTTAAACTAAGATAATTTACGTTCTATACATAATTATATTTTTAACATAACTCTAAAATCTCGGATTTCATTCTTCATATTTTATTAGTTAATTTTGTTACATATAATAGAGATACTTACTTCAAACTAAAAATATATTAAAAAAAAAATCAAATTTGAAACTTAGTTATAATATAATTTAATATACAAAAATTCAAATAGAAATAAAAATGATAAATGTAACAAATTTAAATATATTATCCGCTCGTAGCGCGGCGAAAGGATCTAGTGTTTTTAAAAACACTTCCGTTTACAGAGAAGAGAGATGCACAGAGACAAATATCTTAAAGTGACCTTGATAAATTCTTTAAATTCTCTTTTAGCATTTTCATGTTTTTAAAAACACTCTCCCGTTTACAGAGAAGAGTGATGCACAGAGACAAATATTTTAAAGTGACCTTCATAAATTCTTTAAATTCTCTTTTAGCCTTTTCAGACGAGTTCTTCTCCATATTGTTGTTGCGTATAGATCAGTGCCGGCCCTTGGAATGTGCACAAGGTGCTTATGCACAGGGTCTCAAAAAAATTAGAAATTTTTAGCAAGAATTCAGGGTCTTCTTCTTACAGATTTAAGGACCCTTTTTACCAATTATTTTTATTGGTCTTGTAAAAAAAAAATTGCACAGGGTCTGTAGAAAACATGAGCCGGGCCTGGTATAGATGTAGAACTTGTGTAAATGTTCTTGGTCCCACCAATGCAAAATGCGTAGCCCAAAGCTGCAGCTTCCGGTTTAATACGGTTTGGTTAAGTCAATACCCATGATTTAGTAGAAACATTGTGTTACACCTAACTTTTATTTTGTAAATTTTTAAACTAAATACGCATTTCTACTTTATATTTAAACTTAATCACCAATATTCATTTCTTTATTCTACTATCAGTGTTTCCAAACAATATACTCATTTCTTTATACTATTATCTATGTTTTCAAACAATACTATAAATAATTTTGTGTCTAAATAATATAAAATATTAGAACTCATTTTTTAAAAATAAAATTTATTTTTACAGGTTTAAATACTACAAAAATATTTCAATCAATAATAAATTAGAAAAATTTCTTAGGATAACCTTTTTAGTTTATCTTCACAAAAATAGTTATTAATGAAGGTCACTTTAAAATAAGTTTTTTAGTTTTACCCTAGGGTTAACTAATCTTAGACTTAGGGTTTAGAGTTAGGAGGTTGGGGATATGGTTTCAAATTTTAAAAAATATATATATATTAAAATTTTCAAAATAAAAAGGGTTATTTTGATCATTTTCATCCGCGAAAACTATTATTGTGACAAAAACTTTAAAAAAAACTATTTAAGAGAATTGCTCAATTAATTAATTAAATTAACATATTATTACTAAATAATGGTTATATCATTTATATAAGTAGCATAGTAATTCAATAATAGCCATTAAATAAATAAATATATATATATGGTATACATTGTACAATAAATATAATAACAAAAATAATTATGAAAAATGTTCAAAATATATGTTATCTAAAGTAAAATGCTTAACAATAATTATTAACAACAAATTTAAACCAATTATAATATAAATTATATAACAAAATAAATTACAAAAATATAGTAAAATTAATTAAACTATATAAAAAGAGTAATATGACATATTTATAGTTGTTAATTATTTTATATATATCATTTTCTCTATCATAATTTTGTAGAAATATCATAATTTTATAAAATTGCAAAACAATGAACTTTAAAATTTGGATTAAAAAGTTACAAATTATGAAACTAAAACTATAACAATTTAAATCAAATTAGATTACATATCGGTTTAATCGGTTAGTCTCGAGTTTTATTGATTTTTTTTTAAATATGGATATTTTTAAAAACTTATAATGTTTCTACAAAATTATGATGTTAAATTATTAGTGAAATTTTTAGACATCCAGTTGCTCATTAAGCTTTGCAACATCACGAGTCAGGCTTATCGTTATCGTCTCCTTTAGTCCCAATGAGAAGCTCACATTCAGAGCTTTAATGGCGATATCTTCACCTTCGTTAATACCATCATTCCCTCACAGAGAAACCATCACCAACCCTTTAAAACCCGACACTTTGAATCCACCAAACCCGATTCTTCTAATCTCCAAATGCACTTCCCTAAGAGAGCTGATGCAAATACACGCTTACGCCATCAAATCTCACGTCTACAACCACAAAGATCATTCCTTTATCACAAAGATGATAAATTTCTGCACCGAGTCCCCCACGACGTCTTCGATGTCGTACGCACGCCACCTGTTCGACGCAATGCCTGAACCAGACATCGTTAGTTTTAACTCCATTGCTCGTGGGTATTCTCGTTCGTTGAATCCTATTGTGTCTTTCGCTCTCTTTGTTGGCGTCTTGGAAGGTGGGATGTCACCTGATCACTACACGTTCCCGTCTCTTCTCAAAGCTTGCGCAGCTGCAAAAGGGCTTGAGGAAGGTAGACAGTTGCATTGTCTGTCCATGAAGCTAGGGCTTGATGGTGATGTTTTTGTTTGCCCTACGCTTATCAATATGTACACCGAGTGTGAAGATGTGGATGCTGCTAGACGCGTCTTTGATCGGATCATTGAACCGTGCGTTGTCTCTTACAACGCGATGATAACTGGCTACGCGAGAAGAAACAGACCGAACGAGGCGTTATCCTTGTTCCGTGAGATGCAAGGTAAGAGCTTGAAGGTGAATGAGATCACCCTTTTGAGTGTTCTGTCTTCTTGCTCGCTTTTGGGGTCGTTAGGTTTAGGGAAATGGATACATGAGTATGCGACGAAACACGGGTTCTGTAAGTATGTGAAAGTAAACACGGCTCTGATCGATATGTTTGCTAAATGCGGTAGCTTGGATGATGCTGTGTCTTTGTTCGAGAAGATGAGGCATAAGGATACACCAGCTTGGTCAGCGATGATTGTAGCTTACGCAAACCACGGGGAAGCGGAGAAGTCTATGTTGATGTTTGAGAGGATGAGATCTGAGAGTGTTCAGCCTGATGAGATCACGTTTCTCGGTCTGTTGAACGCTTGCAGCCACAGAGGCTTAGTTGAAGAAGGGCGTAAGTACTTCTCACGGATGGTTAACGAGTTCAAGATTGTTCCGAGCATTAAGCATTACGGTTCTATGGTGGATCTTCTTGGTAGAGCTGGACGTTTAGATGATGCGTATAGGTTCATTGATACACTCCATATTAGTCCAACACCGATGTTATGGAGGATACTCTTGTCTTCTTGTAGCAGCCACAACGATTTGAAGCTAGCTGAGAAGGTTAGCGAAAGGATCTTTGAGATGGATGACTCACACGGTGGTGATTACGTGATCTTATCAAACCTATACGCGAGAAACAAGAAATGGGAAGATGTAGATTTCTTAAGAAAGGTGATGAAAGATCGAAGAGCGGTGAAAATCCCAGGGTGCAGCTCCATAGAGGTGAAGAACGTGGTTCATGAGTTTTTCTCAGGGGATGGTGTGAAGTCTAATACACACACAAAGCTTCATATAGCATTAGATGAGATGGTGAAAGAGCTGAAGGTTGCAGGGTATGTTCCTGATACATCAATGGTGGTTCATGCGGATATGAGTGATCATGAGAAGGAGATTGCGGTTAGGTATCACAGCGAAAAGCTTGCGATTGCGTTTGGAGTGTTGAATACTCCTCCAGGGACGACGGTTCGGGTTGTGAAGAATCTGAGGGTTTGTAGAGATTGCCACAATGCAGCTAAGTTGATCTCTGTTGTGTTTGGTAGGAGAGTTGTTCTTAGAGATGTTCAGAGGTTTCATCATTTTGAAGATGGTAAGTGTTCCTGTGGTGATTTTTGGTGACGCCATCCACGTAAACAACAATGTAGTTTTTTCTTATGTAACTGTATAGTTTTTGTACAGTGATGTTGAAGCCGACCTAACATGTTTATTCGATCTAGTGTCTAGTTTACACAATGTTCGATTACTAATACAATCTTCCGAGGAAGTAAAAGCACCAACTCTCCAATGATCCAATCATCTTGCTACCAAAATCCATTTTCTATATTGATCATCGATCTAACTATGGTACTGAAAAACAATGGCTTTTGATAGAAGCATCAAGCGAAAAGGATGAAGAAGTTCGTTTTGAAAACACACCAGAGATAATAGAGGCACATTCATCACGAAAACATGAACCCTTAAGATTTAAGAACTCTTCTCGTGAAGTCTCTTTTTTTCTGAACAGGTGATTCAAGAAATCTCATCTCCAGTTGAGTTACAAAACAAAAGTTCTCATGAATTTCTATTTAAACTAAAACTACTGGCACTGAAACCCTAGAACACATGGACTTGTAGACTTGATTTTAGAAATATTGCATTGGGCTTTAATAGTTGCTGCGTCAATTGACCGATGATTCCTTTATTTTTGTAGAGATCACAGTAGCATATGCTGTATACGCAATAGTCGAAGTGTCAGCGTTATGATACATGGACATGTTATGATACAATGAATCCTCCCCAGTATTTAAAAAGGTTCACATAGTGTAAATTCTTCAGAAAATCATGGAAAGACCAAAAACCTAAACAAGCTACTTTTTTATCTGACTTTGCTCAATTTTCACAAACAACCATGAACCATTAACCAAGGCCACATATTTATGAGAGATCTTGACCCTCTCCATGCACTATTGTTGATCTCATACGTCCAGTGTTGAAACTTATGTTCATTCATTTCCTTTGGCTTTCAGTCAACAATTCAGTAACCATCAACGCTAGTCGTTGACAAAAGTAACTCAGTATATTCATTGTAAAATCATCTATTTTTATGAATCAAGCCTTTTAAAATTTGATAAAAAGAAACTTGTCTCTCTCTTTAGTTATGTCAAGCGTGTCTTTATACTAAGTGACAGTGGTGGAGCCAACCACATTTTCAGTGGATTCAATTTCATTTCAACTATGCGTTATAGTCTTACATAAGCAATTTAAAAAATATTTTACCATATTTGTTTTTCGAAATTCAAGTGTTTTATATACGAATTCATATGGTAAGAGAGTTCCGAAGTATTAAAATATTTTACCATATTTATTTTCCGAAATTCAAGTGTTTTATATACGAATTCATATGGTAAGAGAGTTCCGAAGTATCAAAAGCCTTCTGCAACCTTTGTGACTGTTATCAATCACATCTTTCTTTTAATCAACTGCTTAAAATTTTGTTCATTTGAATCATATAAGTTTTGTCTCAATCACGTACTTATATCACCTACAGACTTAAAAATATATATCTGGTGCTCTCTCTTGTGTGTGAATAGATGCTAGTTTTGCTAAATCATTTTCTCTACATAGTACAACTTTAAATTATTTTCATTTTCATTTGTTTTACAGAAGTAATTGAAAGAAAAACAATGCGTTGACTTAGTGATCTACAAAGCCATCAACTTAACACATCATATCAATAACAACTTAATCGTTTACTTTTAAAACACTTGTGACATGGGGAGCTAGAAAAATGTCGGCAACAAGCGGGGACCAATAATGAGTTCGATTGGTAATGACTCTGGTTTTACAAAAATTGCAGTAGATTTTATTGATGTAGAATTTTATGGAAAACTTCAAAAAATTGTTGTGAATATTTGGCGCTACAGATCACTTGTACAGCGGTAGATTATTTCAAGAGCTGTGATTTTAATTTTTTTTATTAAAACTTGATTGTTGTAAATTTAGCGTTGTAGAAATAAATGGGGATGTGGACAACAACAATCCGGAACCAATAATATACCATGTTTGAAGCTACGTTGTAGTCCATCTGTTTCAAAATACATGAAGTTTTAAGATTGTGCACATCTATTAAGAAACTTATTTTTTATCTTAAAAATATCATTAAAATATAAATTAAAAATTATTCAACCAATCACAAAACAGACTACAAAATATCATTGGTTACACAGTTTTTGATAAAGTGAAAAAGTACATTGATATATAAAAACATCATCGTTTTGAAACATCAAAAACTCTCAGCATCTCTAACCCCTAGCTATTTTCACCTCTATATGGTATAATAGAGGTAAAAGTGCTACATCTCATCTTTATTTCCACCTCTAAAATAGAGATCGCTATTTTTTCCTCTATTTATAGAGGAAAAAATAGCATTCCTCTATTATAGAGTCATACTTTTTTATTTTCAAAATATTCCTTTAACTTTCAATTTTTTATAGTTGTAACCAAAATAATTATATTTATAGAGAAATACAGCTTTTGTAGGAGTATAATAACATTTTTTATTTACATAATAGTCTTTTAACAAAACTTTAGTTTTAAAAAAATCATAAATCTATGAAAATATTTTAAAAGTTAAAAATAAATAGGGTTAGTTATCAACTTTTATAAACAAAATGTACCTTTTGTAAAATTAAAATAGAATCTTTTAAGAATATTCCTTTATAGAGGCAAAAATAGAGAAATACATTGGAGAAATGCTCTGTTTTAGAGGTAAAAATAGGGGAATACATTGGAGCTGGTCTAAAACATCATATATTTAGAAACAGAGCCGTGCTTCAAGTGTATCCAAAAAGGCTTTCGCCTAGGGCCCCCAAAATATATAGTTTTTTTAGAGCCCCAAATTTCCAAAAATTATTAGTAGTATATTGGTTTAAGTTTGCCATTTATTATTCAATACAAGTTCAATTATCTACATTGCTTTTTTAAAAAAATGAGTATTTTATTTTATTGTCAATTTTCCAAATTGAAAAAAGGAATATATGTTTTATATGTCAAACTCCTAAATAAAAAGGAAAAAGTGCAGTTATACTTAATATATTTGGTTCGTATATATTCCTAAGTATTCTACGTGCAATGTTCACATCAATCTTTCTCAAGCAAGCACACACGTCTTCTTTCTTGGTTCTCAATCCTGTGCTACAGGTGTCTCTTATATTATCATCAGTTTTGTTAAAGTGGTGAATTTTTTTATTTTTTTATTTTTTTAGTTTTCAGTCTTTGTTGATTTAAGTTTAATTATTAATTTCAGAAAATATGCCTCCAACGAGATCATGTGCATCAGGAGCCAAGAAAAGACAAAAAAAAAGACAGAGTTGATGCATTGGTGAAATCAATGCAAGGTTCTATGGACAGATTTCTTGTAAAATCAGCAAATCTTAATGAATCCGGTAGAAGTGGTGATGAGTTTGATGATCCAATGGAAGATGAGAATGAAATAAATGATGAGGATGTCAATGAAGAAGATAAGGAGGTTGAAGATGATGTTACTGATGTCACTGAAGAGGATGATAATCTAAGTGAAAAGGAGAATGAAGACGTGAATGATCAAGTTCAAGATAATACTTAGTTTTTTAAAGTTATTGTCTTAATATTTTTTTTTCAAATATATATTGTACTATGATAAAAAAATTTTTATAAAGGGGTCCCATTTTTATATTGGCCTCAGGCCCCATTAAACCTTCGCACGGCTCTGTTTAGAAACAGAGAGAGTATTATTTTTCAAAAGTGAGTTGTTTTGTTTTGGAAAATAGGCTAAATCAATTAGATTTTAGGTAATAAAATAACAATATGTTCACTGTAATTAGCACTCTATAAACTTTGACTTATAAGAGGATGGATATACCAAAGTTTAACACAACGAGAAAAATGTAGAGCTTGTTTGTCCCTACGTCGAAAATGACAATTTACTTGATAAATTGGATGTTTATATAAAACAAAATAACATGCTACCAAATAATCACGCGTTCACAATATTTAAAAAGATTTTTAGCTGGAAAACTCTTCAAAATTTGTTTAGGGTAAAACCCCTTAAAAATATCTTTAGTTTAGAAATTTTTATTATTCGAAACAAATTCAGTTGATGAGTTTTCTCATTAAAAATCCTATTTAAAATCATAAGGATACATTCATCGAAAACATGCTTCCTTGTTTTCCTCTCTGTTATCATCGCATGGAACCCCTCTTATATTTTTTTATACAAACGCATAAAATCATGTTAAAAATTAAATTATTAGATAAGATATAAAATGTAAATAATTGGGTTTCAAAAAATCATTGATCAGTTACGAGGATACAAACCGAACCTTCTATCTAAACCAACAAGTGGGAACGTTACGACTTCAAATTTTTTTTTTAAACACACACCATGTCCACACGTAATCTTATGTCCTTGTTCAGAGTTTAAATTAAAATCTCGTAAATATACAGCTACAGATACACTTCATAAAAAGGTATATACTATTAAACTCCCAGATTCGTTTGATGTCTCTGTCATTAAACTAGTACACAAAATGTGAAAGAGAGGTCTCTGTTCACATCTCTCTCATTTTGTTTCCATATATATATAAACACAATCACCATCTCAATCCTATAACTTCAAATCTCCACAACTACAATCTTCTTAAAAAAAAGATCTCTTAATTTCATTTGACAATGAAGCTTCTTCAGGCATCAGTGTGTTTGATCAGTCTTGTCCTTGTTCTGCCTTCGATCTTTGCTGCTTCTTCCTCTGAAGACTTTGATTTCTTCTACTTCGTCCAACAAGTAACTAAACCGTTACTAGTTTTATTTATCATCCTCTAACAATGTTTAACACATTAATATGAATTATATATATGAATTATAAAGTGGCCAGGATCATACTGTGACACACAGAAGAGTTGTTGTTATCCAACTTCAGGCAAACCAGCTGCTGATTTTGGTATTCATGGTCTTTGGCCTAACTACAAAGATGGAACTTATCCATCTAACTGTGACGACACTAAACCATTTGATTCATCAACGGTAATAAGATGCAACTTTTCTGTTGTTTTATTTTTTGGACTAAGCTTGATCTAAGTAACCCGGTTCTGATTTAGATAACGCCGGTTAATATCCTCAAAATAGAAACATAACCGCTTGTTTTGGTTATGTTTGGTACAGATATCGGATCTAGTCAGCTCAATGAAGCGGAACTGGCCTACACTTGCTTGCCCGAGCGGCTCAGGAGAGGCGTTCTGGGAACACGAATGGGAGAAGCACGGTACCTGCTCCCAATCGGTTATCAACCAGCATGAGTATTTCCAAACCTCTCTTGGCCTTAAGCAGAAAACCAATCTTCTTGGAGCTCTTACTAAAGCCGGTACGCTTTTAATCTACTCCCTCTCTTTATTGATTGAATCGGTTCATCCCGGTCCAATGATCTAATTAATACTGGTTTATTACGTATAGGGATTAATCCGGATGGGAACTCGTACAGTTTAGAGAGCATAAGAGGCTCGATCAAAGCGTCAACGGGCTTCACTCCTTGGATTGAGTGTAACAGAGATGGGTCTGGGAATAGCCAATTGTACCAAGTCTATCTATGTGTTGACCGGTCTGCTTCCGGTTTAATCGAATGCCCGGTTTTCCCTCATGGAAAATGTGGAGCCCAGATTGAATTCCCTTCTTTTTAATTATCTGTTTTCTACAATTTCTTAATCTATTGAATCGAATTGATCTTTTGGTCATGCAGATCGATCATATAACTTATGCTGTGATAAAATTTTATGGAATTTGATTTCATTTTGCTCAGTATTTATGGATTAATTTGTAGTTTATTTATTTATTATGGTTGAATTAAAAAAGATACTAAAAAAATGATTACAAACAAAAATATATTTAATATTTTTGACAACGACAGCAGAGTCTCGTGTTCCTTAAGCAACTTATGCTATGCATTGCCTCTATCTTCCTCTCCAAGTTAAAAGAGAAGTACTGAGGAAAACGTTTCAGCTCCTTCACGCCGGCCAGACAACGATATAACACCTCGTTGTACATCTTTTACCAACCGCTTGTGTACACAACGATCACAGTGTGTTACACACGAGTTCGAGAGAAATAATAGGATAGACGTTTCAGGCTTATAAACTTTTCTGAAAATACTTTTGTATTATTGAGATTCTGTGTTTTTGTTTACAACAAATGATTGATCTTTATATAGAGATCGAATCATTACAAGTATAAGAGACACAACTCTTTATACTTAAAAAGACACAACATGAAGAGTTACAACTCTTTGTGTAATAACATAAATAACTAACTTATGTAAATGTATTAAGGAGAGATTAGATTATAGTTTAACACTCATCCTTAATCATATCTCGACTTGACTCCAAGCTGCTTCCTTAGATCTTCAAACCTTGAACCGCCCAATGCAATGTCTGCGAGTTGATCATCCCCTTTGCAATACCTAGTTCAATGATTCCTTTTTGCTCAGTTTCCCTCACGAAATGGTATTTGATCTCTATGTGCTTCGTCCTTCTGTGTTGCACCAGATTCTTCCCAATTGCTATTGTTGATTTATTGTCACATAAGATCGGAATGCCTCCTTCAAACTTCTGACCAAAATCTTCAAATAGTCTTTGTAACCATACAGCTTGATTTGCTGCTGCACATACGGCTATGTACTCCGCTTCAGCCGTTGCCACTGTTTGTTGCTTGCTTTATTGCCAACAAAACATAGCTGATCCAAGAGTAAAAACATAACCTGAAGTGCTTTTCTTGTCTTCCTTAGAACCACCCAAATCGTTGTCCGAGTAGCCTACAAGTCTTGGTTCTTTCACGCTTGTGAAGTACACTCCAAAGCTTGATGTTCCTTTGACATATCTTAGCACTCTTTTGGCTTCTTGGTAGTGCTTCATGTGAGGTGATGACATGTATCTTTTGAGAGATAGGCGCTTGCATACATCACATAAGGTCTTGATGCACACAAGTACAAAAGCCCTCCAACGATACTTCTATACTTAGTCGGATCTCCATACTCCTTGTCATCCTCAACTCCTTTTCCTTGTGGTGTAAGTGGGTTGCTTACATTCTTGCTGTATCGTATCCCAAACTTGTCTACAAGTTTGTTTACATACTTTTCTTGTGAAAAAAATATGCCTCCATTGTCTTGAATTACTTCCATTCCAAGAAAGTAGTTCAACAATCCAAGATCCACCATCTCGAATTCTTTCTTCATGTTCTTCTTGAATGTGTTGATGCTCTGAATGTTGCTTCTTGTGATGATTATATCATCCACATATAGACTCACGATCAACACATCTCCTCCTTGCTTCATGATGTATAAGGCCGCATCATTCATACTCCTCTCAAAGCCATTTTGAAGAAAGTATGAGTCTATCCTTCCATACCATGCCCTTGGGGCTTGCTTTAAACCATATAAAGCTTTGTGTAGCCTTAACACTTTGTGTTCCTTCCCGTATGTCACATACCCATGCGGTTGTGTGACATACACTTCTTCCTTGAGGTCGCCATTGAGAAAGGCTGACTTCACGTCCATCTGATACAATCGCCACTTCATCTGAGCCGCATAGGCAAGTATGGCTCGTATTGTATCATGTCTTGAGACAGGGGCAAACGTCTCAAGGTAGTCAACACCATACTCTTGAGAGAACCCTCTTGCAACTAGCTGTGCCTTGTTCTTGATGTGATTGCCGTTTGCATCAGTCTTGATCTTGTAGATCCACTTCACACTTATCACATTCTTCTTTGGCTTGTCCACTAGTTCCCACGTCTTGTTCTTCTCAATCATGGTTATTTCCTCATTCATTGCTTCTCTCCATTCCTTGGTACCACACGCTTCATCATAAGTGTATGGTTCTTCATGTGCATGAAGACAAGCTTCTATCGCTTGAGCCGTTTCATCAAGCTCTACTCTCGGTGCCCTTTCCATGATATCAACCATGGACCTGAACTTCCTTGGTGCCTCAGAAGCTTCTTCATCTCCACTACTAGTATTATGATCATCATTTTGAATGAAAACAGGACTGAAAGTACCTCCGGATTGTTCCTCAGGGCTGGATGTACCTTCGGTTTGTTCCTCAGGTGAGTGAGAGTCTTCCATAGACAACTCCAATGTCTTCCTCACTTCTTCTTGCCTTTTCCAATCCCACTTCTTGCTTTCTTCAAACTCGACATCTCTTAATACTTCAATCTTCTCATTCTCCAAGATGAGAACTCTATAGCCTTTGGTTGGTTGCTATATCCAAAAAAGATTCCACGTTTTGCCTTGAAGTCTAGCTTCCTCCTTTTCTGATTCAGGACATGTATGTAGCATATGCTACCAAACATTCTCATGTGTGACACATCTGGCTTGTGTCCACACCACTTCTCTATAGGAATGACATCTTCTTCTATTGCCTTTGATGGCAAACAGTTTTGAAGATATGAGGCAGTGTACACCGCTTCTGCCCATAACTTGAGCGGTAAGTCTTGCTCTGCCAATTTTGATCTAGCCATCTCCACCAAGGTCCTATTCATGCGCTCCTCTGAACCATTTTGTTGTGGTGAATAAGGCAAGGTGACTTGCTTATTG
>NC_027749.1:43486018-43490768 GCF_000695525.1 Brassica oleracea var. oleracea
TGTCTCTGTCTTTTGCTTCATGAAGTATACCCAACACATGTGAGTATGATCATCCAGGAATAGCAAAAAGTATCGGCTTCCATCAACAGGCTGGTGCTGCATCGGCTCACATACATCCGTATGTACAATCTCAAGCTTTTCTCTTGTCTTAGTTTGAGATTCCTTTGGGAAGCTTTTGCGTGATTGCTTTCCAAGTCTACATGCCTCACATGCTTCCTTCTTGACTTTAAACTTTGGTAATCCCTTTACCAAGTCTTTGTCTTGCATTTGTTGCAACCTTTTGTCGCCTACATGACCAAGTCTCTTGTGCCATGTCTCCATCTTTCCTTGCTCACTAGCGCTCATGGCTTCTTCTACCTGAGCCGAACTCATCCTGATTCGATAGCTTTTGTGAGTCATTGGGATATCCATTATCCTCCTTCCTTTTGCATCCTCTATGATGCATCTCTTCTCTTGGAATCTCACCCGATATCCGCTTGAAACAATTTGTGGAACACTCAACAAATTCTTTGCCAAACTCGTAACCAAGAACACATTTCTGATGGTCCTCTTGCCACCTTTAGTCATGACGGTAATATCTCCTTTACCGGCTGTCATGATCGTGCTTCCATTTCCAATCTTTATTGGAACCTTGATACTCATATCAAGCCTTGAGAAGTAATTCTCCTCCTTTGTCATATGATTAGTTGCTCCACTGTCTACTAACCAGACATCTTCCGTCACTGTTGTTGATGCTTCGCTTGCACTGAACAACATGTGATCTTCATTCAAGTCTTCTTCGAGACTTACATGTGCCTTCTCTTTCTTCTCTGAGTAGCACTGATTTGCAAAGTGGCCTAACTTGCCACAATTGTAACACTCCTTGTTACTTCTGTGATCCTTCTTTGGATCATCCTTCTTCTGTTTCTTCAGACACTCGCTCTTGGTATGGTTGTTCTTCTTGCAGTAACCACACCACTTCTTGCCTCCTCGGCGCTTTGAGTTGTCTTGTGTAACACCAAAATTTATGTGTTTAACACGAGCATCAAATGCTCCTTCACTGGTGCTTTCTTCTCTTGCAGCCAGCCTTGCTTCATGAGCCTTCAAAATCCCGATCAACTCTGCCATCTTTGTTGAAGTCAAATCGCTTGTTTGCTCCAATACATTGACTATGCTACCAAACTTGGCTGGGAGAGAGATGTGTATCTTCTGTATGAGTTGAACATATGTCTTCTGTTCACCATGATAAGTTAATTGATTTTCTAATTCAACTATCTTATCCGTGAAGACCTTAATGTCTTCATTCTCATACACCTTCAGATTCTCGTACTCCCTTCGCAACGTTTGAAGTTTAATCAAACGAACTTGAGGAGAGCCTTCATACTCTTCTTTCAATGCATCCCACGCCTCTTTGGATGTTGATGCTACTGCAATCCGTGAGAAGATATGATCCGATACGGCAGTTTGCAAAATTTGCAAAGCCAATGTATCGTTCATCATCACTTCTTCTCTAAGTGATCTTACACTTGCTGTTTCAGGGGTTTCATCCACTTGTGCTGGTGGGGCTCCTACGCCTTCTTCAACCACAGACCATAACCTCCTGGTCTTGAGAATTATTGTCATCTTAATGCTCCAGAAGTCGTACTTCTCTCCATCAAATATGGGGATTACTTGATTCTTCATCGTCAATCGTATGCCAAAATCCTCTAGCCTCCTTTTCTCCACGCCAAGTGTTTCTCTTACTAGTGCTTTCTTCTTCGTCCTCTCAAACGTAAAGCTCTGATATCATGTTAATCTTTTACCAACCGCTTGTGTTACACAACGATCACAGTGTGTTACACACGAGTTCGAGAGAAAGAATAAGATAGACGTTTTAGGCTTATAAACTTTTCTGAAAATACTTTTGTATTATTGAGATTCTGTGTTTTTGTTTACAACAAATGATTGATCTTTATAGAGAGATCGAATCAGAGACACAACTCTTCATACTTAAAAAGACACAACATGAAGAGTTACAACTCTTTGTGTAATAACATAAATAACTAACTTATGTAAATGTATTAAGGAGAGATTAGATTATAGTTTAACAGTTGTAATGCGTTATCTTCCTTCTTCTCGGTGATCACTATTCTCAAGCAGGCCGTTTTATTAGCAGAGTCTTCTCTGTCTCTGTCTCTCTCTCTCTGCCTCTGGTTTTGATTTTACGCTTCCAAATTTTGTTTCTTTCTTCTCTTTTTCAAGAGAGGTCTCCTTTATAAGATCTCCCTTATGGTTAGTATCCGCTTGGCATTTGAATTTGCTTCTTTGGATAAGTAAAAGTTTCCCCTTTTATCTCTCTCTTTCCTTTGTGACATTGATCTTCTTCTTCTTCTTATGTTCTCTCCTGGTGGCAAACCTTCCTTATTTTGCGGTACACAAAGGTAGCTCAGAGATTACTATTTCGGGTCATGAAACAAGCTTAAATTAACCACTAGCAATGGAGATATGAAACCGCAAACAAACTCGCAGCAGCAGTTCAGTAACAATAGCATTTCCATATACAATCCAAATGTGCAGAATGGTCTGGAGTTATCAGCAAACTTTGCCTCCTCCTCCTCCAGTTTATAACTTTCCAATGAACCACAAAGACTATCATATGAATGGATTCTTTGAATCACCTTTACGTGGCCATCTTCTGCTTACATAAACAACAACAATAATGCAAGGTTTGGTTCTAGCAGCAGCTCCTTGCCTTGCTTAGTCTCCATGTTGGATGAATACTTGTTTTCCCAGGTAAATTAAAGAGACATTTTTAATTTTTTATGTTCTACTAACATCATCAAAATTAAATCTTTCTCAGTGGTATGGTTCCTTCTTGTTTTGTTGGAATCCTAGTCTACAGATGTATATTCTGTGAAACAAAAAGGATCATATCGTTTCTTAATTGTTTGAATCGTCGTGCAGTTAGCAGTACAGTAGTTATTTCCATGATCGAAGATAATTATAACTTGGGCTTGTAATTGGACCTCAGAGGACATGCCTATTTTGCAACTTATGGTTAATAATAATGTAACAATATCTCAAAATCAAAGAACCGTTGTAAAACAAGAGAATAGAATATGTATGTTTATATCTTATTCATAAACATAAATAACTCTTTATATATAGGGAATTACACCGTCATAGAATAATGGAAAGACTAGAGAAAGAAAATACAAAATATGGAAAGAGTACAAATCATAAACAAATAAGGAAAAGGGAAACTAGGGTTTCTCTCTCTCCAGCCACCGGCTCTCTCTCTCTCTCTCTAGGGCGCGATCGTCTCTCTCTCTCTAGGTATGGGCCGGTTATGGACCGGGTCGGACCGGGCCGGTTATGGACATCCACAATATGATTTATAACACTCCTCCTTGGATGCCATAACCGTACAGAATTTGTAATACGCTTTAGATGTTGCCTCATTAAAACCTTACCAGGAAAACCCAGTGGGACAAAACCATGGTGAAGGAAAAAATGTACAACACGTATTACTTCCCCTGTTCTGAACATCACTTAAGGTCTTTCAGTCTACGCATCCCAATCTGATGCCTAAGCTTCCTGAACGTGCAGGTAGGAAGTGATTTGGTGAACAGGTTGGCTGAGTTGTCACTGGAACGCATTTGGACGACTTGGACCTCGCCGGCTTTCTGAAGCTCGTGCGTGAAGAAGAATTTAGGCAGTATGTGCTTCGCCCGGTCTCCTTTGATGTAGTCATCCTTAAGCTGAGTAATGCAAGCTGCATTGTCCTCATAAACCACGGTTGGTGCGTCATTGCCTTCGGTCATCCCACAATCAACTCGGATATGGTTGGTCATAGACCGTAACCACACAGACTCGCGGCTGGCCTCGTGAATAGCCAAAATTTCTGAATGGTTTGATGAAGTGGCCGCGATTGTCTGCTTCATGGAACGCCATGAGATGGCCGTACCACCATGAGTAAGGACGTAGCCGGTCTGTGATCGAGCATTGTGAGGATCCGAGAGATAACCTGCATCAGCAAAGCCAACTAATCATTCTTTGTTATGGTTAGTATAAAATAAACCCAAGTCTTTCGTTCCTTGCTGGTAACGAAGAATATGTTTAATCTCGTCCCAGTGCCTTTGGGTTGGACAAGAGCTAAATCTAGACAATAGATTCACGGTAAAACATATATCTGGTCGTGTGTGACTAGCCAGATACATCAAAGCTCCTATGGCACTGAGATATGGCAATTTGGGACCAAGGACATCTTCATCGTCCATCTTAGGACGGAATGGATCAGTGTCCAGGCCGAGAGACCTCACGACCATGGGGATAGATAAGGGGTGAGACTCGGCCATGTTAAATCTCTTGAGTATTTTTTTTGTATATGTCATTTGATGCACAAGGATTCCATCTCTTATGTACTCAAGCTGTAATCCCAAACAAAATTTTGTTTTTCCTAGATCTTTCATCTCGAATTCTTTCTTAACATATTCAACTGTTTGAGAAATCTCTCCAGAGGTTTCTATGATATTCAAATCATCAACATACACTGCAATGATTACAAAGCCCTGGCCGAATTTCTTTATAACGATACAAGGGCTGATCGGATCATTCTTATATCTCTCTTTCACTAAGTACTCACTTAGTCTATTGTACAACATTCGGCCTGATTTTTTCAATCCATAAGGTGATTTATTCAACTTTATTCAGTGTTGTTCTCGAGTACTCTATTTGTTTTTCAACTCTATACCCTCTGGTACTTTCATATAAATCTCATTATCCAGTGGCC
>NC_027749.1:43490859-43491921 GCF_000695525.1 Brassica oleracea var. oleracea
TGTAGCATCCACCACAGGGGAGTATGTCTCCTCATAATCTATTCCTGGTCTTTGTGAGAATCCTTGTGCAACAAGCCGTGCTTTATATCTAACGACATTACCATGTTCGTTTCTCTTTCTCACGAAGACCCACTTATGGCCGACTGGTTTAACATCATAAGGTGTCCGGACTATTGGTCCAAAGACATCTCTCTTCTTTAAAGAGTTTAACTCCACGTTTATAGCTTCTTTCCTTTTGATCCAATCTGATCATTGAGTGTACTCATAAATAGACGTGGGTTCATGATCCTCATTATCATCCATGATTTCAAGTGCTACATTGCATGCAAAAATATCATCAATGTCGACATTCTTTCTGCTCCATTGTATCCCAGACAAGACATAATTTATTGAGATCTCATTATTATCAGGATCTTCAGTACCTTGAATCTTGGCGTCCCAAGAATCAGTGTTAGATACATTAGGGCCGGCCGCATCTAAGCATTTATGATCGGCCGCGATCGCTATTAGGGTTTTGGGATCGGCCGCGGCTAAGTCCCGGGATTTAGGAACGGCCGCGGTCGTGTCTAGGGTTTTAACTGTGTTTAGGGTTTTAACAACCTTAGTTTCAATCTCTGCACCTTTCTTAGTTTTCCGAGGGTTCTTATCTTTGGAACATATTGGTCTACCACGTTTCAAACGTTGTATAGACTCTGTGGCAACTTGATTGTGTCCCTCTTGAACATCAATTCTGATTGGTGCATTAGCAGCTGTGACTTTGTCACTCTTTTCGGGTCAGCAAAGGAATCTGGCAATAGATTAGCTAGCTTTTCTAAATGTATAATCTTTTGGATTTATCAATCACATTCTTGAGTCCGAGGATCTTGCCAAGATAAGGATGTTTGATTCCATGTAATTTCGTTTACCAGTTTACTGCTATCTCTCCCTAATGTTGGATGTTCGGATTCATCAAAGTGACAATCCGCATACCTGGCCTTAAATAAATAACCCGTAGTTGGCTCAAGGTATTTTATATTCGTGGGAGAATCATATCCAACATATATCCCCATCCTCCTTTGAGGT
>NC_027749.1:43491969-43500970 GCF_000695525.1 Brassica oleracea var. oleracea
AGTGTTCCACACTTACCCCCATGGACATACAGTAATCATTAAACGCTTGGGACGTGAACTCACCAGCATTGGTCTCTATCATTCCGACCTTAGCATAGTAAAAGGCTAGTAGAGAGCGCATGTATAGACTCTACGACTTTCTTATAGCCTTGGTCAATCTCTATGATCTGAATGAACTCTTTGTTTCCTTCGCCCTTAATCTCAATATGAAAGCCATTCATTCGAATGTCTTTAAAGCTCAATAGGCTTCTCTTAGAGCTGGGTGAATACAATGCATCAGATATCTCTAGATGCATACCCTTAGGCAACATGATATTAGCCTGACTGTAGCCCTTTATGAGACTTTATAGACTTTTATGTCAAAAACTTTCATTCATTAATAAAATAAGTTCAAAGCAATCAAAACATAGAAAACACAAAGCAAAGAACACAAAAACATAGATGTCGAATTCAACTTCATTCTTTTAAACAATCAGACGTTTCATACTTCATGAGATCGTCTTGTTCATGATTGAAATCATCTTCACCATCTTGATAAGTCATATGAGCTTCAGGATTCTTCTCTTTCAAACTCTCTTGGTAGAGGTCAACGAGATGTTTGGGAGTCCTACATATCTTTGCCCAATGATTATCCATACCACATCTATGGCACACGGATTTGGTCGAGTTTGTGGTTTAAATGATGTACCACGGCCTCGGCCATGACCACAGCCACCATAAGAGTTTTTTTGGCCACGGCTATATGGGTTGTCTCGGCCTCGACCAAACGAGTTTCGGCCTCGATCACCACGTCCATGCCATTTTCCACGACCACGGCTGTGTTGGCTATCACTCTGGACATGGTTCGACTCTTTCTTATCCTCTACGGCCGCATGTGCCTCAGGTAATGGGTTTGTTCCAGGAGGTCTCAATTCACTTTTTCTCATCAACAGTTCATTGTTCTGCTCAGCGAGCAAGAATTGCAAGTAATTATCTCCAGAAAGATAGGCAGCAAAATCCAAGTTGTTGATTTTCAACATCTGAAATCATATATTTCATTCTTAGGATTTATAATGTTCTGATAATGCATACAAGACAATCAGATATATAATGCAAATTGGTCACACGACCAAACGAATATGATGCATTTAATTCATATGATTATGCATGCATGATATGCTAACAAGCCGCACGGCCAAACAATCCGAACATGCATAATGCAAGGCAAGCCGCACGGCCAAGGGTATGAACAATCTTAGCAATCAGTTTCTATATGATCTTAATGCAATCGGTTATTCATCTTAGCAAGAACGATTCTAAGTTTCAATAAAACAATCAAGCGATGCATCAAGGGGTTTAGTTACTATCAACCTAACGATCATATTCAATGAGATTAATGCAATTAAGGTTTCAATATGAACAAGTCGGTCGATTTCAAGTTTTAAACAAGATGAGAACTAATCAACTTAGGCGATTTCTATCTCAAGATGACATTCAATTAGTTCATCAATTCAATCAACCAAATTCAAGTATGAGATTAATCAATCCTAGCAATCGGTTTTATGTGATGATAATCAGATTCAAAACATTCAATCACATAAGTAATCAAATCAAATTTCGATTAGGGTTTGCATGGTATGCATGCGGCTAGGCTTTAAGGAATTAGGGTTTTGATTTTAATCAAGCAATAAGATTCAATTTAGGTTATTAGGGATTGGATCTATTGCCTTAGGGTTTGGTGCTTAGGTTTTAGTTTTACCTAAACCTCAAGTCGGGTTGAATGGACCACCGAATAGAGAAGAACGCGAGCTGATCGTTGCTGTCGGGTCGCGAACGGGTTGCTGTCTGTCGCGAACGGATTGAAGCTGAGACGAGTCACGAACGGGAGCAAGCAGCTATCGGGTCGTGAACGTGTTGGCTATCGAACGGTATCGGGTCGCGTCGAGCAGGCTGAGATCGTGTCTCGCGAACAGGCTGAAATCGCGAGCTGAGGAACGGAATGAGGTCGCGTGCTGAGATCGGGAACGCCTTGGGTATAAAACAAGAGAATAGAATCTGTATGTTTATATCTTATTCATAAACATAAGGAGCCCTTTATATGTAGGGAATTACACCGTTATAAAATAATGGAAAGACTAGAGAAAGGAAATACAAAATATGGAAAGAGTACAAATCATAAACTAATAAGAAAAAGGGAAACCAGAGTTTATCTCTCTCCCACCACCGTCTCTCTCTCTCTAGGGCGCAGCCGTCTCTCTCTAGGTATAAGCCGGTTATGGACCGGGCCGGACCGAGCCGGTTATGGACCGGGCCGGACCGGGCCGGTTATGGACATCCACGATACGATTTATAAGTAGAACATATATGTGGTGATGATATTATTGATACACTCGACCAATTTTCTTTTGTTCTGTACTTAGCTACTTTGTAACTCTGTTTTACAACGTGTGGCCTCAAACTCGAAGAGAGATCGGACGGGGGGAGAATTGATATAGTTCTGTACAGACTCTCTGATGACCGAAACGTATTAACGACGTGGACATCTTAACGCCGTTGATGGGCACAAGACAAAACGTAGACGCGTTTAACTGTACAACACGAGACTCGAGACAGCGACGTATCGATCAAGTTTACAATGTTTGATGTTTCTATACTTTAAACAGAGGAGCTCAAAAACTGCGACTCGGAGGCTATTGAATTTTCTGACAGTTTGTTATGTTTTTGCCAACTATTCCAAATTTATTTGTACTAGTTAGTTTTTTTTTTGAAACAACAATTTATTATACATGTACAACTATTTCATTTTATACTAATATTTGAAACTAAATTTCGTTTTTTAATATACTTGAAGAGCAAAGATTCAGTCATTTTACTGTGATTTTGAATTTTAAATCACAGTCACTTTAATGTGATGAATATTAAATCTTCTTAAAAATAATGTAGGTATCATTAAATCTTCTCAAAAATAGTAGTGATGGGCATATGATGAGAACGAGATTGGCCAAACTATTAAATGCCAATATTAAAAGAAAACAAAGAAAGTCTCCGGTGAAGATTCTGACAAATAGAGACGTGCAGATTCTCTTGTCTCTCTTCTCTATAATACTATTGTCATGATGTAAATGCAACACAAAGAAGAAAAAGCTTGGAAATGAAACGGACAGATTGAGAAAGGAGACAAAGCAGAAGCTGTGAGATGTCTCTTTAGCTTTAAATGTTAAAAACTCGAATATGGAATACAGCTTTTCAGCATCCTCCACCTATCATTTCATACATAACAACACAAATTTATCATAGTACATGAAAATTATTGAAGAACTCTCCACGCCATTAGGTTTTCTAAAAATACTAAAACATGGTTTTAGTTTTTTTTTGTTTCATGTTTATCAGATTTGTTGGGTCACCTTTGTTAAATTTTCAATATTTCTATACATATTTACAACATATAAATGGTTTAAACTAAACTGTAATCGTTACTAATGTCGTATGATCAACTAAACGGATAAAACTACACAAGTTTAAGTTTGTAAGAGTTTTGTAGGATTATTTAGAAGGTTACAACCACATGTGCGTTTGATTTCATTTTCTTTGCTTTTGGAACGATATTGATTCTCTCACCTATAATTTTCAACATACGCCATACTTTCTAGAGTCAATTAAGTTCAAGAGTTCTGTTCTTCAAAGGAAAACTACTGAACAATAAAATCACACGAAACACATGAAAGTTCATACTCGGTTAAGAAAACATTTATCAAGCTGATAATACACAGCATTTCAATTTCATAACATAAAAACGACTCAAAAGAAAGAAAGAAAACACATGGCGGGTGGTGAATTACCATCTCTGCCCTACCCGCTTCTGCTTTTTAACCGGTTTAAAACAAAAGACAGAAGCTTGAAAAATAAGACAATAAAAAGTGATAAAACAAAGGAAACCATTGGTGAAACATAGAGGTCCCTTTGCTAAAAGATGCACACACCACTCTACTAGATAGATACTCACTTACTATAAACCCTAACCCATAAAATGACTAAAAGAGCTCTTAAAATAAGCCATTTTCTCCATTTTACCCTCAGAGTTGAAAAAGGTTTAATGGCTCTCAAATTAAAACCCTAAAAAGCCATAAACCCTCTTTTCTCTCTCTCTCTCCTCGATACTACCACAAACCCTAAACTATGTAAACCGAACTTGACACAACTTCAACGGAACTGACGGCCGGTGAAAGTTTGTCCGAAGGACCAACTAGCAGGAGCAACGTTGTTAGAGACGACGATTCGACCATCACTAGCAGTAACCTTAAAGGACAAAGCTTGACCATTCAAAAGATTGTTGCTTTGCCAGTTTTGCCCCCAGTTCCTTGACATTTGCTGCCACCTAGTTCTTGAACCTTTGACCGCAACGGAGTGAACATCTCCTGCGCCACCAACATTGGTAACCAAGACAAGATTAAAGTAAGAGTGGCCATTGATTGTGAATCTTATGCCTCCCCTTCTCTTACACGGAACCCTACAGATAAAAAAAATACAATTAGATAACATGCAACATAAATAACATAATTTAGGAAGACCAGATATTAAATTGCATAAAGTTTGGAACTTTTAAACAGAAACAGAGGTACACATCAAAATTATAAATACCCATTAGAAGAAATATAAAAATATATCAAATTAAGTTTAAAAATGGTGTTACCTTCGGTAAGAAACAGGGACAACACCAGCTTTGTAATGAGCAATGCGTTGGAAGATAGGCTGAGAGAGATCAAAGTGGTGTAGTGGAGGGTTACACCAACCACCTGCGGTATTAGGCAGAGCGTTGTTGGGAGGGCAGAAGTTCGTGGCCGTAACCACAATAGCGCCAGGTAGACACCACGCGCCGTCGCTCTGGCATCGGATCTCGAAACACGCGCCGCAGCTAAGCCCGTTGTTGAACAGCGCGGTACTTAACGCGGCCGTGTTGGTCCCGTATCCTTGGCTGTAGAGGTTACCGTACCCACAAGCTCCACCTGGTGACAACAGAGACATTTCATTTAAAAACGTTGAAATGATTTTTTTGGAGAGAAGGTAATTTTGTTGACACACTTACCCATTGTTCCTGAAGCATCACTTCCACCATAGAAAGTTGCATGCGCGTTGACCCACCCAGCATCGTATCCATGAACAGATGATGCCATTGCAGCAAAACCCAACAGGAAAATCCCCAAAAGACCCATCCTTCTCCTGCGGTTGGACAATTGCCAAACAAAATTAGTACCCAAGACATTACTAGCAAGTTGTAAGAAAAACAGCTGGATGAGAGAGAGATGTTTACATGAACATTCTGTTAGAGAAAATGCAGAGCTTTTTGGAGAAGTGAGAAAATGGAATGTGCAGGAGAGAGATAGCTGCTTTGATGGGAGTGAAGAAGAAGGTCGATGGTTGGAGCTGAATTTATAGAATGTTTGACCCTTCATTTACTGCTTTAATGGCCTTCTCTCTTCTTTTTACCGGTAATGCTTTAACCTTATTGACCGTGACTTTCTTCCTAGGTTCTTCTCTTAATTATATAAACAATAAAAAAAAAATTGTTACAAATATTTAAAAGGTTGCTTTTAAAATATTTCAATTGTGAAATTAAAAACTTATAGTTACTGTATCTACTTACATAGTTAGTTAATGTTAGTTACATTCGTTCCACTAGTGCACTACTTAGTTCATTTTGCGACATTTACATATGGGCACCACTTGGAGACTTTTTTTTGTTCTCCAACTAAGTTTAAAAATAAAATTTTGACACTACAACTTTTTTTTTACCAATACTTGATTTTTACAAAGGTTCGCGATTCTCAACCTAAAGCAACAAGAAAAATGACAGGATTCTTTTCTTTCTTGTGATGATATCTGCAGAGTTTTTTTTTTGTGGTGGTTTTTTTCCTCCAAAATCGCATGCAAGCTTTTGAAATAAAGTCACGAGACTCGCTCGCATAAATGAATTTTGGAGGAATAGAAAGCACATGGGTGGGAGACTTGCAGGCGGTTTTGGTGGTTAGAACTTTGGACGCGTGTGGCTCTTCTTCTGCACCTTTCTTCCTTTAGTATCTTTATGGGCCATCTCTACTTTTTTCTCTCCCTCTTTAATAGCAAGACATATTATCATTTTATTTTAGGTGAAAACAATAATGTGTTAAAGGCATGATTAACCCTAGTTTCTTAGTCCAGGTTTTTAACTCATGATTTGATATTTTTTTTTTATATACATTTTTTGGTTAAAAGACGGTTCTTATATCTTTTATTTAAGAGACAGTTCTTAGCTTTTCTTAGTTAAAATCTAAGAAAAATTAAGAACCGTATCTTATCCGAAAGTAAAAACTGCAGTTAAGACACTGAGGTTAATCATGGTCCAAAGTTATTTATGTCAATTTTCTGATAAGAAACACTGATAGTTTCACTTAACGAAATAAAAAAAAGTTGTATATGTTCTCTATTTTCTTTTTGAGAAAGCATATGTTCTCTATTTTGTGAGAGTGGAATGCATCTTTAGAACTTCTAAATTAGAGGTAACAAATAAAGTGGGATGATTTTTTTGTAATTTGGATCCCTTATCCTTCCAAGTCAAAAAGATTGTTTAGTAAAAAGTTAAGAACTCTTGTTTTGCTTCATATTTGTTTGAATGCATGTGTAATGTTTTTTCCACTTAGAAATAAAAGAAGAGGACAAATTTTTACTCGTACCAAATTTTCGTTTAGCTTACTGTAATTTTTCCTTCTTAATTGTTTTTACTCTAAACATTGACCAGTAATACCCAGAAATTATCATGCAAGCTTCCAATATAGTATATATCAGTTTCGTATACGAGAACTTGCATAAACATAATACAATATTATGTCAAACAAAAAGTTATATACTGATAAGAGAACTTACAAATTTTAGGCTCGGATAAATTGATAGTACTACGATTATTTTTGACAAAATAAATAGATTGTTAGTATCATTCAGCAGCATATTATCAAATTTCAGTATTCGTACATTCGGAAAACCAGCGCGGTTGGGTCTCCAAATTCGAGAATAATTGACACCTATCGCATAAAAGCATGCACATCATTTAAAATATTATCAATCGTATCTTTTCCAATGCTGCGTTGCGACTAACGATACCTACTATGATTTGCTGTCTGGAGCCTAGTCATTAACACCGTGATCTTTTGGAGTAATATTTCTATATACATTTATGAAGTTAAGAACCATAATCACTATTTCCAATGTGGTCAAAACATTTTTACAGAGAAAATATAATTTAATTCATACTTCACTCATAAATAAAATGTCTAAAAAATTAGCTTCCTCAAAAAGCTGATAAACTTCGTTGCTGTAATGTCTTTTGCAGAATTTGCAGTCTTCAGTTCTTAAATTTTAATTTTCTTACAAAAGTATTTTTAAAATACATAATATATAACACCATGATTTTCCTGACATTTGGTGTTTTTTTTTAACCGTTGGTCCAATTATGCTTTGATTGTGAAGCTGCTATACCACAACTAAAGTTTCACATCTTTATTTTTTAAAAATTTAATATGGTAAATTAACTAATCACTAAAATAAAAGCGTTTAAATTATGTTATCACTCAAACGACCACTAACCGCTCAACTACATTCAAGATTTCCAAAGGCAGCCTTTTGCTATTCCTCTTCTTTTGAGGTATTTGTCTACAACTTTATTAGAACTCATATACACCGTTGATTTATAATTGAGCTTTCAACGGCCAACATTGGACGCATGTCTACTGTGGGTTATCTGGCGCAAATTCGTGTATTTACCAAACTGCCATTACCTTGTATTAATCTAATACTTCTTACTTTTTGATCAAAAATTTAAGTAGGGATTATTGGTTCTATGATTTTAATGGATTTAAGAATTCTTCTAGTATTTAAGAAATCCGTTGATTTTTAAATCAAACATATAGATTTCGAAATCAAACATACGGAATTCAGAATCAAAATAAATGGATTATTAAAATCAATCAAATAGATTTGCAATAAATTCAGCTTTATAATAAAACAAAGTATATAAAAAGTAAAACACATTCGTATATCATACGTTTATAAAATCTCTCCATATATCTGTTGCTATTGTGGCTCTCACTTGATTGGCATGTTCTCTTTGCTGATCCTGAGTTACAAGAATTTCTTCATCATTGTTATTAACTTCTTCAACATCTTCTACATCCTCAGAGTCTTTTTATTCAGGAAAATTATCTGTTCTACAAAACTTTCGAAGAAAATTATGTAACCCAACACACGCAAGTACGATCTCTGTTTGTGTCTTGTAAGGAAAAGGGGGTGCAGATTTAAAAATTAGAAACCGAGATTTGAATATACCAAAAATTCTCTCGATAACATTCCTCAAGGAAGCATGACGATGATTAAACAACTCTTTATCATTCTGAGGAGTAGAATCCTGACCAGAAAACTCTTGTAGATGGTATCGAACACCTCGATATGGAGCTAAGAAGTTTCGACGATTTGCAAACCGCAGTCAACTAGATAAAATTTTCCTGATATTAAACAATAAAGTAGTTAATTATCTGGAAAAAATATGTATGATTTACAATATATATATATATATATATATATATATATATATATGTGTACCTTCTGGAACTGGTAGTCGATTAGTGTTCCTTGTTAAAGCATCATTTAATATCTTTGAATCATGAGCTGAACCTTCCCATCCACTAAGTACGTATATGAATTCAAGATCAAAATTACATGCAGCCAACACATTTTGGGATATATCACCTTTTCTGTTGCGGAAAGGAGCTGCATCTTTTTTTTGCACCATTGCAAATATATGTGTACCATCGATAGCTCCGACACAATCCTAACATAGAGTAAAATTATGATATATAGAAAATAATAACTCAACCATGGTTAAAATATTAAAAAATGTACCTTGAAGTATGGATAAAATCTTGTACTTTCTTTAATCTTGTGAGGTGTTCCGGGTCCGGCGGTAGCCATAAAACTTGGTGAAATTTGGTTTAAAGCT